>NC_133474.1:7060517-7158536 GCF_025370935.1 Choristoneura fumiferana
TATGCCAAGTGTACCACAATGGCACCGCGACCTTACGGCAGGTCCAACTCAAAAGCTGACAGCGATAATCTCGTTTTAGATATCTGACAACTCATGACAGCGACGCCAATGCAATGCAATGTTTATACGCAAAATAAACCTGTTCATAAAATGTTTTCTACGCTGACGAGCAATAATAAAGGGTCTGTTACTAAAATCCACAATAGGTCCTTAAACTATTTTCTGATTTTAAATAGTACATTTAAGCTTAATTTCAACTACGCATTAAATTTTATTCTTGTTAAGAATAATAACTATTTACCAAAACTCATTTTACTCGAAAAAGCGGGTTTTGTAGTTATCGTCATTTTTGTAACCGACCCTTTATTTTTTCTCGTCAGTGTACTTCGCTAAGTGTATAAATGCTGTCTCTGATAAGGCCCAGTGAACAAATATATTTAAGTCGTTTAATTCACTATCTCACAAAAGTAGATTGCGATTTAAAAAGAACCTAATTTTGTATTGAGTTTAGGTGAAACGTTCACTTTTTTGTAGGTACAGGAGTTAGTACTATGTGTTAGTATCATCCACATCTAAACGCGACAAAAAAACTAAAAACAAAAGAGTACTAATCTCTTATTCGTGAATTGTGATGGTTCTTAGATTTATTAGGGTTTCTTTGTAACACAGTAAAGTTGTAAAAACAAATAAACTGCATCCTCTTGTGCGATAAGCCATAAGTTTCAGCTGAAAGAAACAAAATTACTCCCCATTCAACTCTATCGAGCGTAATGTATAATTGAAGAATTTTCCTTTAACGGGGTCGCAGAGGCCAACACACGAGTTTTCTCTTTAAACTTATTTCCAGATCAAAGGAGACCCTGCCTCAGTCATTTCCTGAAAGGTCGGTATTATAATGAGATAATTAGACAGGGGATTATGCTACTAATATTATAATTGTGAAAGTTCGTGATTGAGCGTGTAAAAAAGGTGTAGGTACCTTTTCTTTCAAAATTTATTTAATTTTTCATGCAAATTTTAGGTATAAATCAGTTTTGTGATGTCCATACCGAGTGTATGAAGAAAAACGATAACTGACGTTTTTGTTCGGGACATTTTTTTAAACTATCGGAATCGATTGAGCTCTTGATTCTCAGTAGGAAAAAAACATATTTTTTCTTAAATTGAAAAAAAAACCCTACACTTTTTTTGTGAATGCGTACGTTCACGTGCGTAAATTATGTGTTTGCTACCCTTTCAGGCATAAACCGCTGAACCGATTTGATTATTTAGTACCCTGGGAACCTGAGAACGATATAGGATAGTTTTTATCCATAACAAATTTCATAGATCCCCGCTGGATCGGGCTAAACGAATTCTTTGCAGACGAAGTCGACGGCTAGTTTAGCTACATTGGCTCATCTTCCACAGACAGAAAATCACAAGGAACAACGACTTAGATGGCAAAAACTTAATCCTTATTTGCGTTGTAAATAAACCCTTGATTAAAAAATGTAATCCGCACTAGATTCCCGCTGGCTTCGTAATGACGCCACCATTCATATCTGTACATTAATGTAATTCTTCATGCACCGGCTGGGGTGATACGGTCAATGCATTAAAGGGAACTTTCGTTCATTGTGCTTCCGTTCATTTCGTTCGCTGCGCCACGACGCACTCGCACGCAACGTCCTTAGGTACAGGTCGACACGAATGAATTGAACGAAAGTAACATCAAGTGTCACTTTGTGAGTGCCGTTCTTATACAGGGGCCTCTTAATATTGTGTAAACAAGTACAGTCACGTGCAAAAATATGTACTTATCTATTCGAACCACTCAAAAATATGCTCGGCTTTATTACGTCGGAATAAAAATCTGTGGTACATATTATTGAAGGATATAGGAAGACACAATTACTGTGCTCACCTGCGACCTTATGACAACTACGTTTATGCAAGATATGCGTACCTACCTACAAATAGAATGTGTATGTGGATATAGAAAGATGTAAGTCTAAATTTTTGCACTCAACTGTACGTGATACCTAATTATTGTAACACTATTATCACTTAAAGAATCAACATGACATGTATTTATTCATTTTATGATGCACACGCATAGAAATTACATTCACTCATCCAAATCATCCGTGCCAGAGCCCTTGTGTAACGACCTGTACCACTACCATGAGTTTACAGTGACCGTACCTACTCGATAGCGACGGCGTAAATTATTTGTAGACGCGCTGTACAATTCTCCATACAAATAATTTACGCCGTCGCTATCGAGTACGGTCACTGTAAACTCATGGTAGTGGTACTGACCTTATAGTGTGATGAAACACACTTTTATTCTTGCACTAGCCTTACCCACGGCATCGCGTAACAAATAAATTTGGCATTTGATTTGAAATAAAGGACTATTTTTTTTAATTAAAAGATTTTTGGATCGGTCGTTTCGGCTAGTTGGACGGATCCTCGGTTCTAGTTGGAATGACACCTCTGGCGTGTAAGGTGCTGGTTCCCTTTTTTTTTTAAAACAGTCTTAATCATTCACCAAGCGTACTTATTGCTGATAAAAAAAATAAAGAAAAAATTGAACGAAAATTTGAAATTGAAATTATTTTCATGATTTTTTTTTGTCGGTTAAATTTTTTGTTATATTTTTTTTTCACGCTTTTTAGTTTATATACTTAATCTAAGATACAAAAGATTGCTTTTTCCGATGCAGAGACTTTCATTATCAAGGAGTCTTGGTGCTTCACCACCCATTCCATTTCACCATATGCATTACGAGGAGCAGAAATTGCTTAGCAACTGTGTTAAAGTAATTGAAATTCAACCCGTAAAATACTTGTTATTGAGTAGTAACTCCAATGGTCAACTGTGGTCAAGAGCAAATGCACGAGTTACTACTAAATATAAATACAATTTACTATAGGTGTCCCTACAACATTTGAAGAGTTCCCTCAATTTCCTTAAGATCCAATCATCAGATCTGATTTGGCGCTTATGAGACCTATTTTTTTTTATTTTTTTTTTTAATAATTTTTATACACAGTGTATACATGAACACATTTTTTCGCTAAACTGCGTGACAGTTTGTTGGCGAAATGAAACACTCAAAACACTTCCTTATATAAATACTGTGCAAAACTTAATTATATAACTAACCTATCCTAATTTAAATTTATATGTATATTACGAGTTATATAAAAGAAAAAAAATATGAGAAATAGGTGGGTACTTATTCAACTTGATTGATACTATGCGATAGTGGGTACATTTGTGGGTTAAGTATATCTATAATTACTTATTACATAGACATATTCATCATCATCATCATCCCAGCCTATATACGTCCCACTGCTGGGCACAGGCCTCCTATCAGAACAAGAGGGCTTGGGCCATAGTTCCCACGCGGGCCGAGTGCGGATTTCGCACGCACCATTGAATCGCTTCGCAGGTTTGTACAGGTTTCCTCACGATGTTTTCCTTCACCGCAAAGCTCGTGGTAAATTTCAAATGTAATTCCGCACATGAATTCCGAAAAACTCAGAGGTGCGAGCCGGGGTTCGAACCCACGACCCTCTGCTTGAGAGGCGATAGGTCAAACCACTAGGCCACCACGGCTTCCCGATTTTTCAAATCGGTTCATAAAAGACGGATTTCTGAGGTAACAAACATAAAAAAATACATCGAATTGATAACCTCATCCTTTTTTGAAGTCGGTTAAAAGTCAATATTATGCCGAGATAAGACTAGAAGAAAAAGTAGGTTAGATTGCTAGCACCGCAGTTATACTCGTACTAAACTGGTTTTCAACGCGTTCCAGTTGCGGCATAATATAAAAAAAACGAATGGGATAACTATAAGAATAAAGGTCTCCGCCCACTACACCGTATCACGCCATGACCGTAATAGGACCGTGTCAGGATACATGACACGCGACGGCGACAGTTGGATACGTGCTAGTGGGGCGTAGTCTTATACTTTTCGACACAAAGAATATATTTTTTGCCTAACGCGTTACTATAGAGTAAAGTTAAAGTTTTCGAGTTTGAGTGAAGAAAGAAGACGTTATATTACAACGTCCCAGATAGACACAGTGTTTCATTTTGGAAATGGGCCAGTGTTTTTTTATCGATTCAGTTAGACAATGGACGCGCGAGCGACAATAGTTTTGAATGGCACCGATGGTAGATTAGGCAGGGCACCCCTACAGCTCGGATATTATCGAGCTTACTTGATTAACATCGCTGAGGAACTTCTTTTTTGATCTTTTAAAGTATACGGACTCGTACGTGGGTTGCGTTGAGACAGATTTTTGACGACTTCATAAGGTCTTTAAGTTAATGCGTCTACTTAGTTGATCCTTTCTGCTTTGAAAGATCTGCTTAGAAACAGTGCGTCATTCTAAAAGTAGGAGTAATAACAAAACTCTACATATCTATTGTACTTACAATCAAGTTTTTAAATATATATAAGTTACCAAGACGACAAAAATATCGATACACCTCTATGTCATTAAACATAATATTAAGTATAAGGTTGATCCTTACATATATTTGACTCGATAGCTGTGTAGATATTTATGTCCTCGACTGTACGATAACTTTCACATTTTTTTATTTCAAACCCACTTTTTACGGTCTCTAATTGAATGATTCTTTCATCCCGCTCAAATGCTGAATGGTAGAAATCCTTTAAAAGCATTAGTTCACCTTTGTACATGCATCCATGCATACATGCATGCCTAATTTTTGACAATTGTTTCAGCGTCTTCATTTAAAAATAACAACAAGTTCAAGAGGTCACGAGTAAATCCTAAACCTATGTACCTATGTATTAATAGAAGATTTTGATTAACGATGATTCCTCCCTTGCAGTAGATCAAAATGCGCTTGCATGTCTGTAATATCTTGTAAAATTAAAGACGCAAAAGACAATTTTTAACTGCAAAAACCTTTAAGCCTTTACCGACACGACAATCATGTTTACAAACAAAATGAAGCATTGTCTGCCATCACAAAACCACAAGCGAATCGGCAGCCGCAAGCGACCGCAAGCCGGGAGCAGAGAGTTCAAATAAGAAACGCCCTTGTATGCCCCATTGTCACGGGGAATTACCTTGTCACGGGCCTATAGACGTCTTTTAAGTGGGAGAGACTTTGTTAGCGTTCTAGGGTCGACAATGATGAGGAATATTGGAGCTGCTGCAGGATGATAAGTATGTTGCTCTGCCGCGCTAAGGATATTAGGCAGTGTCTGTTTTATATTGAAGCTGACTAACGGTTATCAGCGTTAGTCCAATTTTAATCTTGAACAAAATCACACTAACTGCCGATAGGTATCCATAGCGCTATCAGGTAACCGCTATCAGTTTCCTGTCGCATATATTGAAGAAATTTTAAGTATGTTCCTGCGTCAGAAGAAAAGCAATAAGATTAATTGTCACACTGACTAGTAGGTAAAAGTAGCCTTTGACGTAAGCGTCAGAACCCCAGGACCAATGGAGATATTTGATGTTTAGAAAATACCAAAATTGACTACCTTTTTGCTACTATTTGATACCTAACTTCAAATAATTAGTACGTGGTCCAGACATTCTGATGTCAGGATTTATTTGAAGTTAGGTATCAAATAGTAGCGAAAAGGTAGTCAATTTTGATATTTTCTAAACATAAAATATCTCCATTGGTCCAGGGGTTTTGACGCTTACCCTTTGACTGATTAAGTCATATAACTAACATTGACCCTTAGGGCGGTAAAGAAATATTTTGGTCGACTGCACCTAATATATATAATATATTGCAATGTACCAAAATCATACTTTACCTCCCTAAGGGTCAATGTTAGTTATACGTATACGCATATATTATATGCGTTGAATTAGTTATAACATTATATCCAACAGCCGTGACCGCTTCCGCGTCGTAACTACACCTATATATCCATTTAATTACCGATAACAAACATCAATATATATAATTAATCCGTTGTCCGCGCCATTATCGCCGTCCGATTATCATGCGCGATGTCTAGTATGACAGGCCGTTACTGTTCTAATAATGACATCTACATTGTGTTGCGATGTCTTATTTGTCGACAATGCCATCCTTTATGTAGCAAACAATCGCGTTGCTGATGAATTTCGGTCTATGTCTGCGTCGTGTCTTTGTGTCGGGGGGAGGCCTCCAGTGGACAATACAATGGAACAAAAGTTGCTCAATAGCGGCGCAAGCACCTAATACCCTAGCCCTCCCTCCATTGTTTCGGGTAATGTTCGACTTTTATGGATATTTTCAATGGATCGCTATAAGCTGGAGAATGAAGTTGCGAACTTGTCTATTATCGCCTATATTGGAGGCGTACTTAGAAAACTGCGCCTCTACGAATGTTTTCCATTGTTCATTTTTCATCCATTCAATCGCGTGGTTGTTTATGTAGCTTTTACTTTGTTGTATTAATGCGTATTCCAAGACAGACTGTTTTTATTACTTAAGTAAAGAAGACCCGTGTCTCACATTTCTCATCTTATACCCAAAGTATTTCTAGGAAATTAACGGACGGCACTTAAGTGTAGCGCTGACTGTTAATTTTGAACATGACAACCCCGCCCCCGCCCGCCCCGCGGATCGCTCGATCCCCTGCGATACCGTCAGTTGTGGATACCGTAGTTTTGTCACCGCTGTCACCGCTACACTTGCGTGTCGCGTGCGGGCTTTAGACCGCGAATCCTCAATGCACTCCGAATATTACAAGCGTCTTAATCACTAAGAAAATATGCCCAATGTAATTATCTATGAATAATTAAAGACAGTTACTAGTACTACCTACGTAGGTATTATTTATTACTGTCATATTATTTTCATCGCAAATTTACAAAGTTGCGATGGAATCAATTCAACTGTCCGTCAAAGACGCAAGTATTGAAGTTAACCGTTCCGTTTCACGCAGAACTGAACACTAGATTATATACAGTTGACGCACAATAGTGAATAGTACCGATAGCTCATAATGCAGTTTGCCGGTGTTCATTTTCCCTCTTCCCTCGATCGGATTTTCCCCGATAATCGTGACAAAAGAACTTTGCTGCGACTCGCGTACGCTATTCTATGGCGCGACGCATACGCTCTATTCATAACGCCACGGATGGGAAAGTTATCGCTAGATGCTGTTTATTCGATCACAAAGGATTAAAGGATAAACAAATGTCAGACGACGGATGTTGAACTCTATTTATATAATGTGTGATGGAAAACGCAATTCTTTATTGCAAGTCTCTTTAAAATAAATAGACATTTACTCGTAGAGCATTGACCTCTATATTGCGTCGGTGATACTGGAATACTGCGTAACTAGCTTTTTCCACAAGGTATAATTTTCACTGTACTAACAGTACCTACTAACATTGTACTGTTCTGATAATGAAAATTATGCCTTATGGAAAATGCTAGTTACACGGTATTGCAGTATCATCGACGATTGGCATCTTTCTTTGTATTATGTGCGAGCTATAGCGCGTTGTTTTCGTGCAACTTATTTCATTAATCAGAAAGCTATTTCTACTTAAATAAAATAGATCCCGCCAAGACGAAAAACCTACCTACCATTTCTCGAACCGTTTCGTCGTTTTCAAACCCTGATAATACCTATTTCACTCTATTATTTCAAACCATAAAAAAATCTTTAAGTATTTGTAAATCCCTCACTGACTGTACCTATGCAATTTTGCATGTGCCAATAACGTCTGTTAGAATATTAGATGATACCTACATGCTTACTTATTATTATTGTCCTATTTACCTTTCCTTTAAATCAGTTTCATCAAAGTGTAATTGTTAGGCATTTTCTTCTATCTAAAAATATCAGGCTCAAAAGTTTCCAGCCAGAATCCCTTACAATAATCGGAACTTGGACCTGTCTTCGCAATACCCAAATATCGAACCGGCTATTTTTAACCGCCATATCAGCCAAGAGCGTCAAGCACAAAGAGGGCCGGTACAAAGTTGCCCTGGCATAAAGGGCCCGCAGTTAAGGTGACCGCAAGTGAATGCGATCGCTGGAGCGGCAGGATTGCAGTCCCTCCATTGTGATGCCGAAACCATTACACATTAGGAAACTACGGCTAGACCGTCTTTGAATAAGAATAGAGCTCTGTATACGTAGGTACTGTTGCGTTTGCGTGTATAGGATAGTTTTAAAGTTCAGCGCGTTGGAAATCGTTTCCGGGATTTAAAATATGTACCTAGATGCTTGGGTATGTATCATAATACCGGAAAACGATAGACCGAATTTCACAAGGCATATGAACGGAAGGCCGAATATTAAAACGACGAGTGTTTATGTGACTGAAAGTTTCAAATCCCAAAAGCCTAAAACCCGAAGACTACAAGCCCGAAGATTAAAATACCTACACCCGAAAGGCCGAAAAATTATAATGCCGAACAGTCATAATCACTACAAATAAAATAATCGACGGTCAATATATCGAAATTCATCGATGACATTTATTTTAAGTCCTGGGGCTCCCCTTTGATTTTTTTGGGTAGCTGGTGCCTCGCTGACAGCGAGCAAGCGAAGCGAGCGAGCAAGACGTTTCAGGACAGAAGCGAGCGACACAGATAGTTTTGGTTCATTTCAGTTCATGTTAGGTTTTTTTGTAACAGCACAGAAAATGATTATTATGTATTGTGAATGCCAGTTAGTTCGGGATTTTGTACTTTCGGTCATTTGAAAGTAGATATGTCGAGCTTCGGTGTATCGGTTATAGGCATTTTGTACTTTCGGTATTCTGAATTTCGATGTGTTAAGCGTCGATATTTCAACTGTAGGTAACATAATTTTTCGGTATTATTTCGGTAATACTCCTTTTCGGGGTTTTGTACTTTCGGTCATTTGAAAATAGAATTTCGAGCTTTGGTGTATCGGTTATCGGTATTTTGTACATTCGGTATTCTGAATTTCTATCTTATTTATAATACTTACGCAGGTGCTTCTCTTCATTTAACAAGACAAATACAATTGAAAAGTGGACACCACAAACATTAGGTATTTTTCCCCCGAGAACCAGACGATTATGAAATTAACTTTTAATATTTGTCGACCGGATGGTCAACTGGTTAGAGAACCTGACTACGAAGCTTGAGGTCCCGGGTTCGATTCCCGGCCGGGGCAGATATTTGTATGAATAATACGAATGTTTGTTCTCGGGTCTTGGATGTTTATATGTATTTAAGTATGTTTATCCATTGCCTAGTATCCATAGTACAAGCTTTGCTTAGTTTGGGACTAGGTCGTCCAATGATATTTATTTATTATTATATTGTTTCAGTTGCTACGAACACTCCACCTCCACACTGTAAGAACACACACAAATCACACAAACCCATCTATCATCACCACCACACTACACTGACGCGTTTCGAACTCAACCAGAGCTCATCTTCAGAGTGACTCGGTTAAAATTTATTAATAATTTATTGGTAGTTTTGTTTTGTTTCATAAAATATATGTGGGTACTTGGGGAGTTACAGTGACAAATTAAAACGGTGGTTCTGGTTTGTTAGTCTAACAACTGGTAGCATGGTGTACGGTTGTGTCACTCTGAAGATGAGCTCTGGTTGAGTTCGAAACGTGTCAGTGTAGAGTGGTGGTGGTGATAGATGGGTTTGTGTGATTAGTCCAGAATAAAACGCCTTGCTTTAACTTTAACAAAATTCTCGATAAAACTAACAAACTCACACACACACATAAACATCACGCCTGTATCACAATATACGTAACAAATACTAAGTTGTGTGTATTGTGCCTGTATTCCCAAATGGGGTAGGCAGAGCACACGAAACGTTACCGCTTCGGAACCACTTTGAGCAATTTTAGGTTTTTAAATAGGTTTTAGGTTCAAACTGGAATAAAACGCAAAAAAGTAAGTCAAGAGTTCCCATAACTACATAGATGTACCAGACGATATGTTAAAAATATAAGAAGCCACAAAACTGCACCATCAAGTGAGAGGGAAGCTTTCGAAATGAAGTGCAGAGTAAACACTCAATTTGCGTTGGACACATTTTTGGGGGACAAACAAGGGACGTATCCGGTTCCACATTTTGTTACATTTTCCTCCTCGACAATAGAAATTTCTAATATCTAACAATGCGGGAACAAAATCGTGCCTTCCATTTAGATACGGCGTGAATATTATATTTCTGGACACTTTAGCTTAATGTGTAGGTAAATTTTACCGAGTCGATTTCATAGTGAAGCTAACATAAATAAAGTTTTGTTCAAGGTTTTATAATCATGCGATGTAGAAGCAGCTGGCGATTATGTAAAGAACCACAGATTAGGTCCTAAGAAAGATTTCACACTTTTACAAACTTTCATCTGAAGATCAAACTTTAACAAGCCCTAAAACAACTCTTCGCTTTGAAAAATTGGCTCAAATGAATCCAAAAAGGTTTGTCCCAGTAATAGATCAACAAGCTATGCGGCGTAGAAGATTAATGTGTTCGGGAAACAATTATAGGCGGTGTGATACAGCGGCTATCGGCGAGGAATGCCCGTGATGAGGGATAATCGAGTTGGCGAGATAACGTATATCTTGTTACGATAGCGCTATACTGCCATGCTAAGCCGAAAGGCGCTATGTTTGAGATACGCCCTTTTAGTTTTTTTTTCGAGTTTCATTTCGAGGAATAGGTTTATTAAATAATTTTATAAAAATAACGAAATTTGCAAAATAACGTTAGACCTTTGTTTGACTTTCATCGTAAATAATCGTTATATAAATAATCCGCCTAATTCTACACTGCCAGGTACACAAGTTTTTTTAAATAATTGTGATGGGCAACGAAAAACGTATTTTTTAACGCAATGGCATCAATGGTTAGCTGTAATTCCGGTAACTTCTAAAAAGGGTAAAAAATTTAAAACGCAACTAAAATCAAAATCCTTCAAATACTCGTAGGTGTCTTAAACTCGCCTATTTTATGAAAAAATACATAAAAATAAAAATTGATTTTTTGGGACCAATGCCAATTCCCAAAGTAGGTGGTAAGTTCATCTTTATAAAGACAATCTCAAGGAAGACTTCACAGTCAATCATGTGTTATACCAGGGCCTAAGCTTATGTTATTAGCGATTTTGTATTGAAATTTACTAGCTTGTACTTTATTATGCAATTGGGCCTTGATGGGCAAGTCATATAAGTAGAACGAGTTAAAAGATCAAGAGGATAAAAAAACAAACAAACACACACGAAACACAAACATCACGCCTGTATTCCCAAATGGGGTAGGCAGAGCACACCAACGGTTACCGCTTCGGAGCCACTTTTAGCAGTTTTAGGTTTTAAGTTAGATAAAAACGGTACAATAGTGACAGGTTGCTAGCCTGTCGCCTGTCGGCTGTAAACCTATATCCTCGTACAAACAAAAACAAGCAAGAATAATTGACAGATAAATAGGTATAACTTATAAAAGGTTTAATACGAGTACCTACCTGAAAACTGGATGTTTATAATGGCGAGGACTGTAAACTTTTGATTAATTGTATTTCATAGAAAAGCAAATAAAAGCTTTATTTTTTAATGCAAATTGCTTCTACAGTTGATAAAGTTGTAAAAAAATAAAAAATAAACATTTATTGCCATAACATAATTACCAACATAATTACATACTTAGTTGAGTTGAGTATCAATCAAATTCGGTACAAGATCAAAAAAATTGAAACAAATAAACCAGCTACGTTCCGGCAATGGGTACCAATCTCAGCGAATGCTGGACACATGGCAGCATGCACCCAGCGCTGATTTTCAGACTGGCCCCTTTAGCGGACGCTAGTTGTAACATAATTATGTTACAAAATCATTATTTGAAGACGTATAGTAACAAACGAAAGTAATTAAAATTAAAAAACAAGCATGGTCTAATTATACGTTGAAAGTGTGATAAGTGTGTGGGCACGGGTATGTGTGTGTGAGCGTGTGCGTGCATGCTTGTGTCGTGATTGCGCGTGTAAAAAATATTAATGAATTTATTTTATAAACTAAAGAATGAAAGAAGAATGTTCTTAAAAAAAATATGGAGCGTTCTATGAGCTGATCAAAGCTAAAAGCATTATCTCAAGGTAAAACTCCTTTTGTCGAATCAAACTAGCGGCATCTCAGAAAAATTACACAAATTTGATATAATCTAGATGCGTTGCCAACCTAGAGGCCTAAGATGGGATACCTCAAGTGCCATTAATTTCACCGGCTGTCTTACTCTCCACGCTGAAACACAACAGTGCAAGCACTACTGCTTCACGGCAGGATTAGCGAGCAAGATGGTGGTAGCAATCCGTGCGGACCTTGCACAAGGTCCTACCACCTGCGTCATTTATTTATCAGATAACATATATAATTGATCCACCTTTGTAAGTACAGACAACGTCATAAATAAGTGAAACTTTTGTACCTTGTCACTTTAACGTCTTGTTTAAAAAGCCATACGTTGACTGTACCTTTAAAAAAAAAATACCTTACTTTAACTTTACTTGTCATGTTGTTGTTGAGTCCAATTTTGCAAGTTCATTTTGACTTACATATGTAATTTAGATGATAATGCAAGTATGTACGTACAGTGAACAAAAAGTACAATCAGTAAAAAGCTTGTATTAAAAATGATTTTTCTAACAGAAACTTATAAATTTCAAGTCTCTTGAATGAAAGACGTAAAAATGTAGAGCGCGAAATAGCTTTGGTGGGACAGATGGCGCTTTTATGTTAAGAACATTATAGTACTTATACAAAATGCTGTTTTTAGCGAAAAAAATAACCTCTGTATTGAATGACAACGAAATAGCTAAACTGGTAGCAGAAAACTCTGGTACCATCAGCCAAATAAGTGGTCTATCAATTTTTAAACAAGTTCCTATCAAATGAATATGTCGCTAAAGTCGAACTTTCAAGTTGACAGCCACGTCTATTGGCATTATTGTTTTATGACATGCAAACGATTATCAACTTTAGGGTGGGTCTACACACTATATTTGGCTGATGGTACCTACACTGACAATAGTTTTTTACCTACATTCGGACATCATCGGCAAACAGATATTTAAAACATGGATAGTAACATAGCTATGACATAATATACAAGGTGTTAATTAAATAACTGAAAACTGCGGACACCCCAAAAATATTTTTTCATTTTAAGTTAGTTGATTGAATTTATTTTTGAACAGCTTCATTATTTTAAAAGATATTCGTGTGTTTTGCTAAGTCAGTAATTCTACTTCATTTCAAACTATACACTCATGATTTGTATTTGTCAGTTGCGCTTTGACATTTTTAGAAGAAAATCACACAATGACAGAAAACCGGCCAGTATAAATTATCGAAGTAGTATGCAACCTCGCGCTTCAGTATTCAGTCATTTATTGTTTTTAAGAATTCCATGCAATACAATATAGTTCAATTCAGAGAATTACACCAATACAAAATTTTCAAAAAGTATTCATTCGCTTGTTGCAGTCGTAACTTTTAGACTGGGCACAATAAAAAAGGATTTAAAAGCAGAAACATAACCTAATTTAAATACATAGTGTAATCGAATTAGATTGTTTTTTTGAAATCTTTTTGTATTTTTTATTTCAATTCCATTTTTTTGTTACAATCCAAAAAACCAATCTTAATTTGATTACTTAATAACGATATCTCTTGTCCGGGTGAGCGGTTAGTTCCGATGGAGTGACGAAAAGTTTCTCGACGAGGGCTACGGCATAGATGTCGCTAGTGTCGCTGCTTAAGTGGCTAAATAAGAAACAACACAAGCTGAGATATGAGGTGCATAGGAGAAATTCGTGTCTGTATCGTTGTCCAGCGGTGGTGTAGCGGTATAGCACACGGCACGGAATGCCGAGGACCTGGGTTCGATTCCCAGCGCTGATCTTATTTTTCTGGTTTTCTGTGCATCTATATTTCAGTTTGTATTTTCGATATAGTGTAATCGATTCTACTCTCGTTTTCGAGCAAACTACTTTCTGGTTTTCATTTATTTAATTGACACCTTGTAGATGTATATACCTACTACACAAACAAATAATTTGGTTGATGCTGCAGCTAAATACTTTTCTAAAGTCCAGCTTACCTACCTACACCTGCAAAAAAAAGCGAGTTGCATCACATTGCGAGATCTGAAAAGATAACGAATTTTGTTCATTGAGCGCCGCGATATAATGCAACTTATACATTTTTTTTACAAGTGTAAACTGGGCTTTACACTTTCGCACCGACTAACAACCCAACAGCCTACAGCCCAAGTAGATGTTGACGCCACTAACTAATAATTACAAGACTACACGTAAAAGCCAATTTAATTTAGCCACGAAAACTGGGATACCTATCTTTCAATTAAATTAAATGAATGAATACTTAGTCAATTGAATTGGCAAATAAAGGACATCATAGCTCACTATTGCCATATAAATATGTCGGCGGCCGATCGTAAAATCCGCCAGATCATGAAATGGCACCATGTCATGCCAGAGAAACAATACGGCAGATCGATTAGAGCAATGCATTCGTCGATATTCCTAGTTCGATACCGGGCACATCGTGATATGCCGAAAAAATAATAATTTAGGTACGACGAGCGAAGCGAGGAGTGGTTAATATGAATTGTGACCACAACGCACGAGCCGAGCGAAGCGGCCGGCGAAGTGCCAGAACCGATATGGCGGCGTTTCATGAAGTGCCTAGGAACTTCATGATCTGCCTAAACGTCACTAGGCAAATCGTTCGCGGTGAGTTTTAAACGATATGACGGATGTCCCTTAGCCAATTCATGAAATGGCGCCATTTCACGGTATGCCTAGGAATTTCGTGATATGGCGGATTTTACGATCGGCCGCCGACACATATAAGAATCGAATGACAACTCATAAAAAGTAAGTAAGTCATTGAAGAGCTTTTGGTAGTGTTTAGTGAACTTAATGTAATACATTATTTCGAAAAATGTAGCAATAAGACTTAGATGTTAGATACTACTTTTTCCATACGTTAGGCGAGTTCATAAGTTACATTACAATACAACTACAAAGTCAGGTCATGTATTAATAGTAAATTATTGATAGGTAGGTATACGTTCTAGTCATTGTTCAGGGTTATAATAGGAAAATCTGTCAACACGAGAACAATGCAGGAAGTTACATGGATCAGGAATTAGCAGACATTGTCCCCGCACAATGCCGGCGTGATCTCATTAGATACCATTACTATTTCATGAACCCTGTTTGACGCAAGTCGAACTTTTATTTTGAAGTTACTTAAATGTGTTTCTTACTGACGATCTCGTGTTAATTCTTCTTCTTTCCAGCCTATAAGCGTCCCACTGCGGGGTATAGGCTTCATGTCATAATGAGAGGGCCCGGCCTTTACAGTACTATTATGCATGTCACGAAATGGTTAGTTTTGTACGTTTCCTCAAGATATTTTAATTCACCGTATCTCGTGGTCAATTTCAAATTTGTTTCGGCACGGGAATTTGAAAATCTCAGTGGTGCGAGCCCGAAATTTGAACCTACGGTTCTCTGCTTAAGAGGCCATAGGTCAAACCACTAGACCACCATGGTTTTTTGTGTTATTTGTATTTGTAAATAGACATTACGTAAAACGAATTGATTTCCAAACTCGTCTGGAGTCTTAAAGTAAAATATTTGTCTAAGACCATGAAGGCAATCAGGTGTTAACAGCCACAAACAAAAAAAAACATATATGTTGTGCAATAATTTTTAATTTAAGTATATAAAACTAAACGTCAATTAAAATAAATCAATTAAACATACCTTAGCAAGTGAACAATTGTTTTCACTCTTGCTTTTTAATTTTCCCACTCTTGCTTATTTTTTTCCCCTCGATGTATCTATCCACCCTCGCCGTACCGGCTCGGGTGGCTATATGAACATCACGGGTATTTAAAATGGTTCGTTTTATGATCTTGTTCTACATTCTACTATTGTTGTAGCCGTGTTTTCGGCCTTTTCGAACCATATCTATGATTTATAATAGCTGCCACAATTTTCTCTTTGTCATTTATGCGTAAAAGTGTGAATAAAGAGAAACGATCTTCTATACTTACATTAATACGTGTTATAAGGCGTATTACGTTTATGCTTTACTTTGTTCACGGTTTATGGTACGGCCATGGCTTCTTTAACTAGGTATATTAATACCAGCTTACCCTTTATAATAAAGACAAAATAACAGGAACAATATCCTCATCGGCGTTCCATTATATGACTACATCATTTGTTTTCATACAACGTTGACTGAAATTGTGATCCATCAAGTGTTGAATAGCATAGCACTGAATAGTTGGTGGGTGGATTGCGCGCGACCAGTCAGGGAAGGCCTTCGCGTACACCCCTAGAAGGTCCTTTAACGCCGGTTTCCTTTGGGAATGGGTAGCTGGGAAGGTTCTAGATATGCTGGTGGTGTTTGACTATTGTTGTTGCTTCGGATTCGATTGCGAATTGTCACAGGCAGCGCCGGGCGATTTCATCAATCGCTTATTATACAACTCCTAACAAATGAATGATGACTCATTTGTGTTAACAGTTTTGTAAGGGGGTCTAAACATGATTGTAATCTGTTTAAATTAGTTTTATGTTCGAATATGTCAGTACTTTCTGCCTGTTATAAGCCGATATTTATCTGTAAGTATTAAGATTTCTGCCCTGCTAAGCCGAAAGGCGCTATGTGAGATACACGCCCTTTTAGTTTTTTTTGTTCCATTCTATAGCTATAAAAATTTCACATCTAATGATATAAGCCAAATAGAGCTTTCTAATTTAAAACGTTTAAAAAATCACTAAGCTGTTCTTTCATATATCAGCTTTTCCTTAAATATATCTATGAGATTGAGCGCTATGTCGGTTTTACGAAGCCAAACAGCCGTAATGTCAATACATAGGCTAAAAACGCTTCAAAATAGTCAATTTCCAAAGCGATAGGTGGTAAGTTCATATTTATAAACTTTATAAAGGCAATCTCAATTACGACTTCACAGTCAATCACGTGATACCAGTCCCTTAGTGTAAGTTTTCGGTTACAAAATACGTCTCGATCGCGTTCGCGTTAAAATCTCAATTTGTATGGAAACACGAACATCGCAAACGTGAACGCGATCGAGACTTATTTTGTAACCGAAAACTTACACTAAGGGTACGGATCTTCTCAATAGAGGTTTTTCCGAACCGGTGGTAGATTTTTTTTTGACATTCATAAGTGCTTCTTTTAGCCTAAATTGAATAAAGATATTTTGACTTTGACTTTGAGATGGGCAAGTCATGTCTCTATATGATAGAACGAGTTGAAAAATCAAGAGAATAAAAAACAAACAAACTTGCAAGAATAATTGACAGATAAATAGGTATAACATCATTTTTAAAATCTTCTTTCAGTTTAATAAAGAGTACCTACCTACCTGACAACTGGGTGTTTATATATGGTGAGGACTAGAAACTTTTGATTAATTTTATTTCATAGAAAGCAAATAAAAGCTTATTTCTTCTACAATTAATAAAGTTGTAAAAAAATACTAATCAATTCATTTTATAAACTAAAGAATATATTTTTATTAAACCTTTAAAAATATATTTTTATATTATGGAGCGTTCTATGAGCTGATCAAATCTAAAAGCATTATCTCAAGTTACGACGCCTATATTTAGTTGTATTTTTAGGGTTCCGGAGCCAAAATGGCAAAAACGGAACCCTTATAGTTTCGCCATGTCTGTCTGTCTGTCCGTCCGCGGCTTTGCTCAGAGACTAGCAATGCTAATATAAAGCAGTCATTTTGCTCTGATATATATGTAAACTATGCCGCAAAACGGTACAATTAAAATTTCAAAATATTTTTTTTAGGGTACCTCCCATAGACGTAAAGTGGGGGTGTTTTTTTTTTTATCCAACCCTATAGTGTATCGTTGTGTATCGTTGGATAGGTCTTTTAAAACCATTATGGGTATGCTAAGACGATTTTTCGATTCAGTGATATGTTTGCGAAATATTCAACTTTAAAGTGCCAATTTTCATAAAAATCGAGCGCCCCCCCCCCTCTAAAATCTAAACTGGTGAGTGGAAAAATTTGAAACAAATCAGGATGGTAGTAAGTATATCAAACTTTCAAGGAAAACTGTAACGGCTAAGTTTGCTTGAGAATTATTAGTAGTTTATGAGTAAATAGCTGCCTAAGGTATAAAATATACCTAAACTTGGAAGATTCCGTATAAAACACGAAATCCTTAGAAAAAAATTACTTAATTTTTTTGTAATGGCTACGGAACCCTATTTTGGGCGTGTCCGACACGCTCTTGGCTGGTTTTTATTGTAGCGAAGAGTGGCGGAGGAAAGGGGAGGCTTTTGTCCAGCAGTTAGACAGACTACGGCTACGAATATTCGTAGGGCTACATAATAAAAAACTACAGCTTCGTTGTGTTTTGAAATTATTGGTTAGTGGTGTCAACTCTCATTTAATTAGATAGGTATTCAATATAGTAGAACGATTCATTCTTTACTTTGTTGAATAACTAAACCCAGCCAAGTCTGCTTGGAATTCGATTATTGCTTGCTAGAGGAAAATCTGCCATTTCCCTGGATAGAAAGTTGCCTATTATTAAGCGACTTTAAAAAAGATAAGAAGGACATCAATGCAGTCGAATTTTTTGTTTTCACGTTTGTTACCTCAGAACTCTCTCAATTAAGTCTCATTGTGACCAAGTCAGGATCTTATGGTGTATTCTAGGGAAATAAAGAGAAACTCTTCAATATTGTAAGGCTATATCTGTGGTAAAAGTAGCCTATATGTTATTCCAGGTATTCAGCTATCTAACTTACACACCAAATTTCATCTAATACGTCCAGCCGTTTTAAAGTGAAAGAGTAACAAATAAACACACACACACACACACACACACACACACACACACACACACTTTACCAACAAGCAAGTAGTATAAAATATAAAAAATAAATGATCCAAGAGCAAAATAACTAGCATGAAAGATGAATCTGTTATAATTAATTGAAGGAAAACAGATTTGGCAATTACTTGTTGTCTACTGTAGTGAAATCTTGGCCGTCGTAGATTGTTTGGCGCGACTCAATGCAGTATAATTATAAGAATTATGTTTCCAAAATGCACAGTCGCAGCCAGTTAGAAGAAGTTTCATAACTACCTATCAGACAACATGTACAGTCACCAGCTCCAATATCTAACACAATAAAGCATGTATATAGGTATCTGATACGATTCTATTTCTAGGGCCGGTGGCACACGTGTCAGATATTTTTGCGTGTAACGTTGTTTTTGAACTAATATTCTGAGTTCGTTGACGATTCAAGGGTAAACCGGATACCGCATGGTGACCTGTCGTTTCGCCGAGTTTAATTACGCAGATTTTCGTTTCGCAGACAACTATTGGCAGATTTTTCTTTTGGCCGAGCAACGTTTGGTATAATTTCGTTACGCCTATTATTCGTTTCGCCGAGTAGTCGGTAGGAAGAATAGCGATAAGCAGATTTACGTTTATTAGATTGTTTGTTTCGTAATTGTTTCAGTTAACCGAACAACTGTTCGTCGAAACACGATAAGCAGAGTTATCACATGGCATTCATATTGATAAGTAGATTTAATGTTCAGTCGAATTAACTGTTCGTCGAGACACGATAAGCAGAGTTATCACATGGCATTCATATTGTTAAATAGTATTGATTTTTGTTTCGTAATCTGCGTAGATAAAATCGGCCAAACGACAGGTAGGATTATACTGAGTTGACTATTTTATACTAGCTGTTATCAAAATGTATTTAGGTGCGACGACGAGCGTTAGCGAGGAGGAGTGTTAGGTAGAATTGCGACCAACAATGCACGAGCCGAGCGAGCGAAGCGAGCGTGCCGCGGCAGCGGCCGGCGAAGTGCCAGAACCAAACTGCTAGCATCGCGACTTGGTTTGTTTAGACTCCAATATAAAATAAATACAAATGATGGTCAATAATACGTTTACTACTTGCGTTATACGTTTAAAATTTGTGAGGGTACATAAGAAAATCATAAAGAATGCGCGGTCAGCACGGCCGGCGTGTAAAAATGCTAATGAGGCCGTAATCCACACATATTCGCGGTATTGAATGCCATTCCATATGCGAAACGAAAAGATGCGAAAAGTTGATAATGCGCACTGAATAATAGTTCAACCGTTACAAAAGCGAAGGGTTGTTCGACCAAACGTGCAAAATGTGTAGTGATTAATAGGCCAAACGAACTTCTGTTAATAGTTGTTCGGCTTACTGACTCATATGCGAAGTAAATAGTCTGCTAAAGGTTGCGTTACGAAACGTTACTCGGCGAAACAATACATCTGCGTACAAATCCATCGGCGTACCGTTACTCGACGAAACGTTGTCTGCCAATCAATAATCTGCCTAAAAATAGTCGGCGAATCATTAGGTAACCCAGACAGATATACATACGTCAAACATACCGGGTGTGGTCTGTAATACGATACGAGCAAATAATTAAAACATAGATTACTCGTCAAACCGAACAACATTACCTAGTTCAGCAACTTTTAAAAATAAAGTCTTTAGATTTTACTTTTTTTTCATACAAACTAAATACTGCTATCAATGTACGCCATCCTAGAATAGGTACGAGATGGCACAACTGACATCACCTGTCACCCTACAAACATCAAGCATTTTGCTTTACATTGCTTCTTCGAATCAACTTTAAAGTGTAATAAAAATTCAAAAAACGAATTATTTTTAAAAGTAGCTGAACTAATGTTGTTCATTTTGACGAGTATTATCTATGTTTTAATTATTTGATCATATTACAGGCCACACCCATTATAACACCACTTTTTTGCGTAGTGGGTTAAAAAAGGACTTTTTATAATAGCAGTGGTTCCTGTACACCTTACTAAACTATCTAGCCCGCGCCGAAGTGGAAAAGATTTTTTCACAATAGTCAACGCCGTCGGACAATAGATGGCGCTTGATCTTGATAGCGATATGGCAACACTGTCACAATGGCGGCGGCATGGAGGCGGTAATGGCGCGATTGTACTGCTTGGCACAATGCTTTCAGTTGTCACCTCAACAAAGAGAACTCGATATCAGCTACTTGCTCAGCCAAACTGCCGCAGCAAATGAAAACATCGATATCTTGAGATACGGCGGTCGAAGAAAATAAGAATGCGAAATTAAGGATTTTCGACAATCGGCGGAATAATAATAAAATGAATATTTGGGTCCTCTAATCCTATCAATTGCCATGCACGGAATATACACAGATTGAGGCTTTGCTCTGCAGTTGAACTATAAAGGCGGAAGTTCAGTACCTACTGCAGCATTACAACGCTGCATGCGAGATGCTTGTTGCATACTTTTTTCATTTTCCAAACATTTTTACTGGCCGGTTGTGTGCTGGCAGTTAATTCTTTTTATATTACACATTTGGTTTCTGATTTGAAATTTGAAAATTGAATTCTTTGATTCGTTGGTTCGACTGATGTTTTTGTTTTTGGCCTCGATTCTTTGATCACATGTTGGATAGCGCAGAGCTCTCGTCCTGAGTTGCAATTTTGATTTAAAAAATATTCTGCAACCAGTTTTTCCTTTGGTGTAGTGGTTGATACCAGTACAAGTGATTTTACCAATTGTGTGTGGCCGGCTTGTGCCGCAAGATGTTAAGCGTTTGCCCGCTGCTTTTCTGCTGCACGCCCGTGTGACTGGGCGTTTTAACAATTTCTCCGATACTGCCGATTTTCAACGGTCCTACCTATACCCCTACTAACATCCTGATCTACCACCTACTCGTGATGGGTGTCGCCATGTGGTTATTATCCGCACGTTTAATCTCGGGAGACTGGAGCGTGTGACGTCTACTGCTCCGTGGGATCCGTTAGCGTGGAGGTTCAGAAGAGCATACCGTTTCGTGGTGAACTGTTTAAAAAGAGTTTAAATAACCTAATCACCCCTATAAAATAATGCTAATAATGTTATGCTAATATCATATATGAAAGACAAACGTATAATAGTTTTTTGCTCTCATAGATTTTAGGTTGGTCACCCGGTGAATACATGCATGTAGTCATTAGTACTAGCTTACATCATATCAGGGATTACCTTAGTTTTTAATATTGTCTTTTGTATAGGTTTTTAGGGGATGATTTCCTTTTCAAAATTTTAAAAAAGGCCTTTACAAAGGCGCATTTCTGTATTGAATTTGGATTTATTTGGCTTGCGGTTGATTAACTTTTTTTTCCATAACCGTACAAATTATAATGTTCTTACGTACCTAATTCACTAACAGCTCTGTCTAACAACATGTGATACCAAAATCTGTTCCTTTTTTGTTTATTTTTATATATATTTTTTGGTTAATTTTTTATAACAATTTGTTTATTTTTTGTGTTTTTTATAGTTATTGTGTGTTTTTCTTTTAAAGTGCGGCTGTTTAATTTTTAAATAAAAAGTGTTTACTGCAAAATTCTACGTGTTTGTTTTATGTCAGCTTGCTTAGGGTTCACGAGCACCTTATGAGCTCGTGGACGTTTAAGTAATGCTGCACTACCTACTCATAACACAATACCGTGATTGATGATGATGATGATGATGATGATGACTGACTGACGAGCATAGCCACAGACTAAAACACTATAACAAGGAATTCAATTTTCAAATTTCCTACGGAATAGCGAACCAGCCTATTTTTGATTCGCCTACAGGGACGACGACGAGCCACTAGCATGAGCTATCTCCTTAATGTAAAAAGAAAAGTCTTCATAATGATCCAAGAGCAACGCCGATGCGAACTATTGCGAACGAACGAGCACTCGTCGATGATGTAACCAAAGAGAACGAATTTTCCGAATTTTACCAAGATACGGTGGGTAACTTTGACCTTTGAAGAACAACGCTACTGAACGCTACTGAAGAACTTTGCTACAATAGCCATACCCAACACCAGGGGTCGGCAGAAACTATTTTGTTTCCACCTGCTACGACCCTGACATACATATTTATATATACATACATACTTTCGCTTCCTCAACTCAACACTCATTATATTTCTCACGTGCTCACCGGTTACGGGTACTCTTGACCTGACCTTTCTTTAGGACATTCCCAATCTGATCAACCATTTTGCTTCAACAATTTTATTCCAAAGAGCTATTTTCACATGCCTCAATTTTCCTTATTACGCATCAATGTAAATCAGCTGCTAAAAGATGACTTCGCGACATTGTAGGTGAGCCGCAGGTCCGAGCCATTGTTCGACCATCACAATGACTGGTTAATGAGATCAGATCCAACCATAGATTGGACAAAGGGTCCTGCCCCCACCCCCGATTTTATTAATTAATTCGTTACAATAGAGCTGAACCTGTGCTTTGTGCAACTATCGTCCATTGTTTGCATTTATCTATCGTCAGACGGTTATGCAAAGATGGTGGACCGCGGGAGACAAAGGAGATGCTGTTAATAACAGGAGTTCTGGTATCCTTAGGACCTTAGTTTCTAGAGAATCATTTCCAAACTGTTTGAAGTACGCATATTCACTTGCATTCTTTTAATACTATCTAACTGTTGCCCGCGCCTCCATCTGCGAAGAATTCGTTTATCCCAGGACAAGTTTAGTTTTTTAAAATAAAAACTGAGACATGGATGCACAGAAAAACCAGAAAAGGAGACCAGGCAGCGCTGGGAATCTAACCCAGGTCCTCATCAATCCGTGCTGCGTTCTATAACCCCTACACCACCGCTGGACAGGAGTCTCTAGACTAGAAATTTCTCCTATGCACACATATCTTAGGTTGCTTTTTTTTCTACTACGCTTAGTTTGTATTTTCGATATGGTTTTCAAAGTAACAAATTTGGAGTTGAAATAAAAAATACAAAAAGACTCCAAAAAACCAATCATACTATATCTTATGTCTAAAAATATCTCTATACCAAATCTCATCATGATCAATTGAATACCTACTTATTAGGCGTGAAAGCGTAAGAAACAAACGTACTCACTTCCCCATTTATGAATACGAAGTAAGCATGGTTGATACCAAAATTAGAATTTAATTTCAATGTGCCTACCTGTAACTGATCAAGTGATCGATCACCAATTAAAAATAATCCTGTAACTATCAGACTTCGATAAATTACGTTAACACCACGAAATGTTCTCACATGTGAAGCCCTTACTAATGTATACTTTTGGCATATAATAATATAAGTTTTCCCATTCGAATTCGAAGCACTTCGAATGGTCACGCTGAGAGATGCCAACTTCAGCCATATAATTAGTCTATGAGACCCACAGGTAAGAAATTCTTCTACACTAATAGATAAAACAGTCACCATCATAACATAAACATTAGGACTCTCTAGGTAGGTACTCAAAAACATCTGAACTCAACCAATAATGCCAATATGTGTGTCAATGGTGTCCAATGTTCATGATGGCGACTGTACACGCCTTTGCAGCAACATAAAGTACTTCTTGGAAATTAGCAAACTATTTTTCGATTACTTTCTATCATCTTAATTGAGCTGAAAGTTAGCAGATTGTGAGTCCGGTCCGGTGTTAATACCTACAATAATTTGATAGTGAAATTTCTGGTGGTCCGGAAAGGATCGTGTCCGTAAGAGGGAAGTCATCAACGGTTAATGGCATCAACTTGAATCTTGGTACGGATACTTAGTTTGGACGGAAATACAAATACAGTACGCAAAAAAGCTTGTGTATATTTTTTTTTAATCCAAACCTTATTAACATGATATACCACTGATACCTATGCGATAAAAGCTCCCGTTTGAGTAAAACGCAATCGCAGATGGGTACGTCGCGCAATTTCTCTATTGTTTTTCGAGTACAATGAAGTGCTCTCCGCTAAAATAGGAGTTGGTCGGAGTTAGCATATGAATAAAGTGGACAAAGGACCCTCTGTCCACCGCGAGGTTTCATTAATTGTGTTAGCAGCGATAGGGTTGTGAAGCTTTGCATGGCCACGCCAGTATGCAGTGAAGAAAACCGGCCAAGAGCGTGTCAGACACGCCCGAAATAGGGTTCCGTGCCATTACGAAAAAAATAAGTAATATTTTTCTAAGGATATCGTATTTTATACGGAATCTTCCAAGTTTAGGTATATTTTATACCTTATAGGCTGCTATTTACTCTTAAACTACTAAGACCTATCCAACGATATCCCACAATATAGGATTGGATGAGAAAAAAAACCACCCCCATTTTACGTCTATGGGAGGTAACCTAAAAAAAAATATTTTTTATTGTGCTTTTTGGTCGGCATAGTTTATATATATATCCGTGCAAAATTACAGCTTTCTAGCATTGATAGTCTCTGAGCAAAGCCGCGGACGGACAGACAGGCAGACAGACAGACATGGCGAAACTATAAGGGTTCCATTTTTGCCATTTTGGCTCCGGAACCCTAAAAACCTACAGGAAATTCATACTCGTACGGCATTAATACTCGTACTAGCAAGGCTTCATAGTTCTTGAGCTAAAATCACCTTAGCCTTAAATTCTCGAATTATTATCCCAGCCCATACAGGGTGATAAATCTAAATGGGTCAGTAGGGAGAAGTCAGAAAGTATGAGAGATAGCGAAATCTGTTCTTAGGAACCATTGCTTCGATTTTAGATTTAATAAAAATGGCATTAAAGTATCTTGAACTAAAAGAATTTCCTTGCTCACCCGCGACCTTACGATAGCTAAGCTTATGCAAAATATGCGTGTTCATGCAGTTCCTCCACCTCCACACTGTAAGAACACACACAAATCACACCAACCCATCTATCACCACCACCACACTACACTGACGCGTTTCGAACTCAACCAGAGCTCATCTTCAGAGTGACACAACCGTACACCATGCTACCAGTTGTTAGAGTTGTCTAACAACTGGTAGCATGGTGTACGGTGTGTCACTCTGAAGATGAGCTCTGAGAGTTGTCTAACAACTGGTAGCATGGTGTACGGTTGTGTCACTCTGAAGATGAGCTCTGGTTGAGTTCGAAACGCGTCAGTGTAGTGTGGTGGTGGTGATAGATGGGTTTGTGTGATTTGTGTGTGTTCTTACAGTGTGGAGGTGGAGGAACTGCACGAACACGCATATTTTGCATAAGCTTAGCTATCGTAACGTAAGGTCGCGGGCGTGCAAGGAAATTCTTTTAGTTCATTGATATGGACCTCCGCAAAGTAACGCCTGATTCAATAAATTATTTAAAGTATCTAGTTTTAACTCTCACACCTGACCGGGAATCGAACTCGGTCAAAATCTCTTTAAGCAATGTTATGAATTCTGCACATTTTTTCGTTGTTATTGATGATGATGAAAGTCATAAGTGAAAAAAAAAACACATTATACAAGCCTTTATTTAACTTGCAATGTAGGGGAGAGTACCTAATCTATATTGAACCGGCGCTTAAATTGGACCACTTCTGTATTTCCACCTAATTACAAAATTTATTTACACTTGCAACAAAAAGTGAAGCGATGGCAGCGCTACAAACAGTGTTTGTTGCCAGTGTAAATAAATTGTGTAATTTGGTGGAAATACAGAAGCGGTCCAATTTAATCGCCATTATGTAGGTATATATGTATGCACGGATCAAATCAACAAGTTAATTTTGACGCACTTTCACTAGTCGGACTGACTTGAAATTTGGCACACTTATGTAAATCTGGTGACAATACAATAATCTGGTAGTGACATCCTGGTGGTCCGGCCGGGATCGTCTCCGAAGGAAATTTGGTATGAAAATGTAGTTTAGTTGTCAATGCAAGTACAGTCAACAAAAAGTACAGTACCACAGTGTATATGTCCCACACTCTGTGTGTGGTTTTTTAATACTTGTAATTCTTGAATATTTCTACTTTATTATTTTTCAGACTGAGTATATATACTGACTAAGCATAGTCTGAGTGCATATTAGCGAAATAGGAAGCGCCGTAAGCTCGCACCGTAGAACTATTTATTCACAATACCTTCCTCAGAAACCTCTTTGATCAGAACACTCTCCTATATCTACATCAAAAATACAAACTGAAACATAGATGCACAGAAAAACCAGAAAAAGAGACCAGCGCTGGGAATCGCACCCAGGTCCTCAGCATTCCGTGCTGCGTGCTATACCTCCAATATCTGGTAAATAACCCTCCTTCGGGCAATCGGCTAAAACAAACAGTCACTTATTGACCATTTTCTAGGCTCTATAGTGTGATCTTGACCATGGAATATCTCCAAAAGAATATACGGGTTCTGTATTCCACTTATGTTTTTACTGGTACTTGGTTAAACCGTCTTGGCTTAGTGCAGAGTCAAAAGCAGTTCTGACGTTAAATACTACCTCACCTTATACAGGACAAGGATGGCTTACTAAGGGGTGCCCCTCGTCAAGCATAAATTTGTTTGCCCAAAACTCACTTAGCATAACCGTATCGCATAAACTTTTTTTTGCAGAATAATTATTTCGCATAAAATGTACTAAAAAGCTATTTCGCGTAAAACTCATTTCGCATGATTTTGCATATCTTTTTCGAGTAAACTCTGAAATCAAAACCATTCAATTTAAAAACTCCGGCAAGCCGCAGACCGCGATATCATACCGGCAAAATTCAATTTTAATATTATAGTATTGCAACGATTGTAGCAGTAAAAGATTGAATTCTGATATGTTCGCCGCGCTGGGCGATTCGCCGTTCACCATTCGCCATTCACTCATTCAAAGTTCTTCAGGCGTGCTGTGCAGCGAGCAAGGCTCGAGTATCCTTTAATTCAATTCCCGTACAAGTATATTTCGATTATACTCCAAGGATTAAACCGTGTTATCCTTTGGGATGTCTGTTTCTTCTGTGGAAGTGCTCACTTGAAGACTTGTTATATCTCTTTGATTGATTAAATTTATTATAGGTAGGTATATATTATGGTTTAACGGTTAAACTTTAACCTATGGTCTCTCAAGCAGAGAACCGGTGGTAGTTTTTTTTTGACATTCCTAAGTGCTTGTTATAGCCTAAATTGAATAAAGATATTTTGACTTTGACTTTGAGAGGTTCGTGGGTTCGAATCCGGGCTCGCACCTGTAAGTTTTCCGAAATTTCATATGTGAAATTTCATTTGAAATTTACCAGCAGCTTGGGAAAGCGTGGGAACTACGACCCAAGCCCCTTCATTCTCAGAGGAGGCCTTTGCCTAGCACTGGGACGTATATATAGGCTGAGAATGAGGATGTGCGCGACTTTATCTGCGGATAATTCATTTATCACTTTCTCTTGGAAACTTAAAATTTTCCGGGACAAGAACTATCCAATGTCCATTTCAAGATGATAAACTATTGTCATACCAAACTTTATCATCCAGGATAGGGTTCCGTAGTCGTTAGGAAAAATCAAGTAATATTTTTCTAAGGATTTATTATTTTGTAGGGAATTTTCGAAGTAGGTATATTTTAAATAAAAAGTTAGGCTGCTATTTACTATTAAACTACTACATAATAATATCATAGACGATAATATGTAATTCTCAAGCAAATTTTGCCGTATTAGGAATCGCACAAGGAAAAACTGAAAATTTGATATATTTACTACTACGAATAAATAAAATATTTATTCGTAGATTTACTAAACAAGTAAAGCATAAAGTGTTTGTTTATTTATTTTGTACAATAAATGAGCGGCCACACCGCTGCTTAAAAAACGGTGACGGTCCCCTAACAGCCAGTCAGTCAGTCGGTGCCCTAACATAAGTATCTATTTTTCTATGCAACAAAATAGTATGAAATAACCTAACCATAAAAATTTCATTTTTAATACAAGCTTTTTTTGCTAACTGCTTTTTGTTGACTGTACTTGCATTGTCACCCAAACTACATTTGGATACTAAATTTCAAGTCGATGCTTTTAACCGTCCTGCGGAGACGATCCTGGCTGGACTACCAGGATGTCACTAAGTAATAGATTATTGTATTGACACGCGATTTACATAAGTATTCCAAATTTCAAGTCAACCTGACTACTGGAAGTTGATCAAATTTAACTTGCAAGATTTGATTACAGACAGACAGATAGACAACGGGACAGGTGAAACTAAATAAAAGCTTGTAAAAAAGCTTGTATATAAGTTAGGGAACCGACCGTAAACTCGAACCATCTGAATCGTGGCCCACTGAGGAACCTTTTCGTAGAAAAAGTTATAGTGACATCGCGTTGCTTGACCAGGGAATTTATCAAATCTTGGTCAGTACCTAATCAAATGGTTTGACTGTATATTGCACAAAATTCGCTCGACATATTTCGGATCAATCCATAGTCCTTCATCAAAGAGCGCTCGTGTGGATATCCAAAAACGAACTATAACGATTTTTTATCTTTTCAGATCGATTACGAATCGCAGCAACCAGGTGAGTAATATTTTTTAAATAAACCTGGCTATTTGATATCCAATTGCTATACAATTTAATAATAAGTATTTTTTTTTAAATTTTGTTTTAAATTACTTTTTAGATAACGTCCTCACTGAAAATCAGCGCCACGGCTTGCCGTGGCATTATGTTGAGTGGGGACCTGTTTAGCGTCATGTATGTCTTGTATTTGTTCTATGTTTGTTTTTATGGCGTAAAATAAATGTATTTTCTTTCTTTCTTTCTTCTATATCCCCAATCAATTGACATAATCCACCACCACCTTACAGTAATAAGACTAAAACTAGCAAAAAACTAAGTTACTTGGTGACACGGCATGACACCAAAAAAGGGCCTCCACTCAGCATGTGTTGCCACACATTATGTGCAGTAACGCTGGTTTTCTGTGGAGCCCAATGAACTGATCTCAAGATCAAAGTTAACAGAACCCAAGAAAAACACGGTATATTACAACCAACTCTTCCTCGCGTGTTGACATTGGTTGGTATGAAGTTACGTAGCCGGCTAAACCCGGCAAGTGGTAAGGATGCGTGGCAACGGAACGCTTCCACGTACACGGTCAGCAGCGGCCACGCAAGGCCGTGTCAAGTTCGAGCCACCCACATATTTCGCTAAAGCGTCGCCGCTACAGTAACAATAATGGCGCAGTCTCCATTGTTTGGGCCCCGTGGCACATTACGCTTTTGTCTCTGCCCTCTCCCGTTCCTCACAATGCGGCCAGGAAACAAGTGAGCCTTTATTTCGCCTCTTTTTGTCTCGGAGTATCGCTGCTTATTGTCTTCATTCGATTGTTCGGAGCTCTTCACAGGGCACATTGTTGTGGACTTCGTCGTTAGTGCTGAGCTTGCGTATGTGCAATGTTCTAAGTGTCTTTTGAATTTTAATACGGCTTTAGAAAGTACGCGCTAAGTGCTGTTCCGATTTATAATGTTTATCCGAGCGAAGAGCCAAAGTTTTATTGACATAAGGATACAGTACCTGGGCGACCGAGCTTTGCTCGGGCTAAAACTGGTTAATAAGCGTTTTCCCAGAGATAAGACCAAGCTATATCGATTTGTCATCCCCGAAAACCCCCACATATATACAAGAATTGCTCGTTTAAAGGTACTAGAATAGATAGATTGGATAGAAAATAAAACGATAACCACTGTGTAAGTTAAAAAATGACTGACCTTGTATTTCGCCTACCCAGGACATCGTGCCTAGCATGCTTGCGGCATTCCCTCGCTGCATGGCTATGCTCAGCCTCTGGGCAAAAAAAGACCCGGCCGTGGGGTCGCCAGAGACGCCTCTTCTTCTTGGTTGTCACATTCTTGGCAGAGTGGTCGTGGTCGTCACATCAGGGGTGGTGGCAAGCTTTACAATCCGTCGCCATTCCTCCCGTACTGCAGCCCTTCTCGAACACTCGTGGAGTGGACCGTTGAGTGCAGCTTTAACTTGGTCCGTCGAACGCATGGGTGACCTGTCGCGTGCTCTCGTGCCTGCAACCTTCCCTTGAACCAGAAGCCGTTCCACAGATGTGTCCTCCCGACTTGTGATATGACCTAAGAAAGTGAGAATACGACATTGGACGAGAGACGCCAACTAGAGCCAAAGTTAAATAAGTACTTGAAGAACAAAACTTCGCTAATTTGACGACCGCATGGCCAAGTGGTTAGAGAACCTGACTACGAAGCTTGATGCTTGAGATCCCGGGTTCGATTCTACGAATGTTTGTTCTCGGGTCTTGGACGTTTAATATTATTTAAGTATGTATTTATCTATTTCGTACCTATGTTTATCCGTTGCCTAGTATCCATAATACTTACAAGCTTTGCTTAGTATGCGACTAAGTCAATTGGTGGCAATTGCCCCATGATATTTATTTATTTATTTATACTCGTAACTTTCTTCTTCTCTTTTAAGATATGGCTTTTCTGTCCTAATTAATAGGACAATTTTGCCAGTGTCAAGGTAAACTCTCTTTGAGAGGCACGTTGTACGGTGATTTTAGTTTTTGCAACTTGATAGTAAAATTCCAGAAACCACGTGGAGACAACTTGCGCATTAAAAAATGCCAGACACGAGAGCAATATAGAATTTTGTGATCACTGTTCAATGTTAAGGTTAATCGCCGCATAAAACACTATCAAAATTAACTTCAACATGTTCGAATGCTACAAATCGAATCTCTATTTATAATTTTCATTGGTTGACAGAAAATAAGTTGTCAGTTTCTAACTTTTGACAGTACTACAGCTTGACACTTGAGTTTATTTTTGTTAAAAAGTGACCATTTCTCGTCCAGACAAGTCAAGTCACAAGTTTTCTGCAACTTCGGGTACTGCACAGATGTAAGTTTGCTTTGGCTACCCTCAGAATATTCATCACCCGTTTTTTTTTATTCGACTGGATGGCAAACGAGCAAGTGGGTCTCCTGATGGTAAGAGATCACCACCGCACATAAACATCTGCAAACACCTCCAGTGCCAGTAATTTCACCGGCTGTCTTACTCTCCACGCCGAAACACAACAGTGCAAACACTGCTGCTTCACGGCAGGATTAGCGAGCAAGATGGTGGTAGCAATCCGGGCGGACCCTGCACAAGGTCCTACCACCTGCAAAACGAACTACGAACTGTTTACGAACTTTCATTAGCGCAGTCAACCGGACGCATTAACTAAGACACAGGGAATCTTGCGGTATTTACATACAGTTAGTTAATATCTTTACCCTTTCCTAGCTTTGTTCACAGGATACATGGGCAAGGAAATGGACTGGTTGGACTTGGGTGCCACGTATTCGGTTATCCTTTAACCCATTCCTGTAGCTTAGGCAACCGGCCACATGTGGCCACTGGGATCGTTGTGGTATGGCTTTGCACCAAGTGCAACTCATCAGTGCCGTTAATAGGGCGGTGCGACCGGTGCCCAGGCACAGGGCGTAGACTCTGGGGGGTGCAAGAATGGCCAGACCAGGATTGCTCTAGGGTACCTATAATATCTAAAAAAAAAACAAGGGCGTAGTTACAGCAGCTCGCACAGGGCGCAGAAAAGGCTATTTACGGCACTGCAACTCATTTGGTTATCCTCTTATCCATTCTTTGAGGCACAGAGCTGGACACGTGTCCGCCAAGATACCAATTCTCAGGCGCGGGGTACGTCGATACCGCGAATGATACAGCTCCTCTAGTTAGCATTGTTCGCGGGCCCATTGTGCGCCAAGTCGGCTTTGTTACGACACGCCCGCTTTTTTCCTCCGAAGCGGTGTTGAAAAACTGAGGACAAGGGTTGCCCGTGTAATTTTGTGTTTACATGTAATGAGTTGGCCTTGTTAACTGCTATTTATGAGTAGCTGTAGCTAAGTAGATAGCGGTTGTGTTTTCATATTAATTGGTACAATATACCCGCTATTACGGCTGTTACTGAATGGCATCTTAATGTTACAAATTCGTTACAGTGAATTCATTGAAAAGACAACATTTTAAATAGTGAGCTCTATTTCACTTTTACATATTGGTAGATTGTGGTAGTTTAGTTACTATACGGTTATAAATAGTTTTCGAACGGTAACTAGTCGAGAACTTGCTTAAAGCATTCTAAATCTACCTAGACCCTAACTCGAGCTGCACCGCTTAAACTTCGGTACGCAGCCAGAATCGCAAACGCCGTCGGGTTTCAGGCTTTACAAAATCGCCTCCACGGTCCCTTTCCTCAAAACTCCATTCATATTTCCTTCACTTTCCATACACAATATTGCGACTTTGTGCGCGCTTCTCAAGTCTCCAAATAGTCCATTGACGAGACCGAGCAACTCGCTATAGCAAATTAACACTATTCAACAGAGTTTTGAAAGAGGACTACTCTCATACAATTTGGTCGCATTCACAAAGATTCGCTCCTTAGCTGCCCCGATGAATAGCTTTATGAATAACGCGCTATATTAGTTGGAGCGTGATGTGTTCGTATTTCAGCGATGTTTATCTTTCATCGCTAAATTTGGCTTTCAGCTTTCCATTGGCTTTTTATGAAGTTTCAAAAGTTTGTGTGTTAAGTACCGACGTGTTGATAAGTACCTATTAAGTAAAATTACGGCTTGATTTCGCTTTCTTCTTCATAGCATCTGCGCCCACTGTTAGGCCGAAGGCGTTCGCCTCTCAAAATTTCTTCCACTCGGCCTGATTCACAGTAAATAGCCCCCCCCCCCCCCACCGGGCCAGCGATCGAATTGATATGTTGATACGCTTGCAATCGCGTTCACCACCTCTTTCTACCACCACCCTATACCGTGTAACGGAAGGAAAGACGTGGTGATTCCGAATGCGTTACACAATAAAACCTCTGGCTGGGAAATTTCAACTCTTCTTTTTGATCCAAGTCACCACTACTCTAACACGCTTTTTCTCTCATCATTTTGCAACACAGTCATATTTTCATGACTTTAATAACAAAAAATATTGGATATCAATTTGATATTTAAGTGTCGAGTATTGGCGCATTATTATAGCTTAACTATAAAACCAAGGTAGCAAAGATTAGCATGTCCTGTCAATAATTTTTCAGACCTTCTCAGTGTTAATTCGCCGTTCAACACCCTGCTACCGACTGAATGAGAGCCATTCGCAAGCACCACGATTGTATACGTATGGAAAATGTGGAAACATAAATAGAGGCAGCGAAAAGCGACTCGAAAGGAGGGTGATTTTCTAAAGGCTTCAACCGTTTTCAATAGGCCACTGTTTAACATTGCTCAAACTCAAATGTTCATTGAACGATATTTTCTGTTCCCTTTTAGAAAATACGAGTCTCCTTAGTGCCAATGGAAGTGGGTTCTTCAAAAGAAATAAAAAGCACCCGTGAATTAAGAACTCGGTTTTGTTATTTCGATTTCAAAGAGAAATCTAACTTATAAATATAAGTTTTTAACACAAAATCGCCATAGCTATATTAATAATAGTATTGTATGCAACCGTATCGTAATAGGGGTCCTTAAAACACGAGTGTGGGTTTATCAAACGAGGCGTAGCCGAGGCCTAATTACGTACAGTTGCATACAATATTTTATCTAAATCCATATATTAAGTCCTCTATCATATGTTCAAGAACCATTGAGAATGACCTGCATTACCGAGAACTAGGTAGGTAGGTATGTCTGCCCCACGAGCTGCGCCCGCTGCGCGCACGACGACCTGCTGCTGCACGTGGTCGCGGCGCGCCCCCCCCTGGCTGTAATGATGTATGAAATCTCATTACGATACAGATTTTCATTATTCTCGCAACCTTTTTGAGATACCAAAATTTAATAAAAAATTAATATTCCAGCATTCCGCCTTCTTAGCACTAAATGGTCATAAAGCTTATCAGCGTATTTAAAGCCACTATGACAAATGTCTCTTTGACAAAACATCACGCCTGCTTATTTACCGTCTCGATCAAATCAAAAAAGTTAATGATTAAAGTAAAATGGAAAAAGAAAATCTGGACTCCTCGACAGTCGGTCCAGTCCAGTCCTTGTCGGTCGGTGTCATCGGTAGTAATGAAATAGTAGATGCCACAATTTTGTCCAGATTCAAACGCTTAAGCAGCAAAATGCGATTCACTATAAGAAAAAACCCAAAGCCTTCGCTGGATGGGAAGACGGAACCTTTAAGCTTACGACTACCATTCCCAGAACGCTTGAGGAGATGGAATCTAAAGTGTATTGTAAAGGTGCTATGCACCCTCACTGTAGCCGTCATACAGCTGTCAATCTTCGCTGTGTGTTTGTTCAGAGGCGGCAAGAAGCACTTGCAAGGGCTGGCAGATTTTACGACAGAAGATACAGGTCTTTTGGATTGACTTTATCGAATAAATGGGGTTAGAGTCTGTTTTACAAGCTTTTATTTAACTGCGTATGTATAAAAAATGTGCTTTGAAATTGTGAGTCAATTTCCTCCACATCTAGCATATAAGTAGATATAAAAGACCAAAAGACATATTGTATGTAGGTATGTATGTAAACTTTTTATTGTACAAAAGAAATGAAACAAAATACAATTGACAAACTTTGAGATAAAATGTACAAAGGTAGGTAGGTACTTTTGTATATTGATTTGAGATACAAGATTTTTTAAGTTTCCTTACCTCAGTTGGCAATAACGGAACTATTATAATATGTATCGGTATGTCTTTGTGTGGTATCGTAGCTCCTAAACGGATAAATTAATTGTAATGTGATTTTTTGTTAGGTAACTGAATAACTGTGCCCGCGACCTGAGCCCGCGACTCCTGCCCTCTTGGGGGCTATGCAATTTTCAGAGGATATGCAATAGGCACGTGGGAACTATGCAATTTTCCGGGATAAAAGTTATCCTATGTCCTTCCACGGGATTCAAACTAGGATCTGTATACCGAATTCCATCTCAATCGGTTCAGCGGTTAAGACGTGAAAAGGTAACAAACAAACAGACTTGCAGACTTTCTCATTCAGTGGGATTCTAGAAATTCTAATCTGATTGGTCGATTCTTTTGCATGCCGGGCATTTATTTACACAGCTCTGATTAAGAGTCACTCTTAACCGCTCTGTCAACATCTGCTGCTGATGCGTTGTATAGGGGCGAAACACTTGTGGCGTGTTATTTGTGGGGTATTTGTTAAAGCAAAAAAATATAAGTATAACAAAATGGGACTTTCTTTGTGTCTCCCCTTAGGTTTACCTCCAAGGACTTACGACGTCTAGTATGTTCGTCTCCAACTAATCCAAACAACAGACATTCAGAAACGGTACGGAAATCTTGTAAATTATGTGCCAAAGGAAACTTACCAAAATTGCGGATTATGTCATACTTAAGCCGAGTTTAGACTTGCAAGAAAAATCGTGCAAGTTGCATAATGCGAGGCCGTAAAGCTAGGAGTTTGTAGTGGTCAATCGAGCGCCTCAATGTAATGCAACTTGCACGATTTTTCTTGCAAGTCTAAACCGGGCTTTATAGGAAATTTCGGGAACTTCTCTCAATTTGTATGGAGTATTGAAACTTTCCGTTTCTTAAATTTAAATTTCATATATTTCTTCTTAAAATTTTCAGAAATTTCCGAAAACTTTTCCAACTTTCCGGAAACTCCGCAACTTGCACGTCTGTAGGTACTTGTAAATAATGTGCAGGTATTCACAAACAAAATTGACAACACTTATCTACTGTAATTTGATTTGTAACCAACATATTGACATCAATAGTGTTTGATTGAGCTCAGGTAAAAAAAATGCGAATACATTTCAATGCGACTCATTATAGTCTGTTAAAATAAGCCGCCAGCACCGCGTCTGTGAATGCCAATAGAACCTGTCGATTCAGACAAACCTTACCACACTGCAGCAGCCTTCTGTTTCACTTTACCTCACCTGTTAGTAAGATGCCAGAGCAGGATGACGATATTGAAATTTATAACAACCGGTGTGTTGCAGCTGAATAAGGACGTGCAGAGCAGCCCTCGTTGCTTCCAATTTCTTCCTATTCACGTAATTCAAACAAGATACAAATGAATGAATGATTGTGTGAATTACATATAGGTAGGTACTTAGTTCTTATTAATACCTACCACGTATAGGTACCGTTATTAAACATGCGCCTTATTTCACAGCGTGATGTTTGGGTCTTTCTTTATTGGAGGGAAGCAATCAATACTGTCCTCTGAAGGCAATAGGCGGTATCTCAAAAAAGAACACTCGAGTTATTTTACCAATTTCAACCATCTGATGCATCTGATGCTTTTAGTAGGGAGGTACCTTGAACACACTGTGTCTACGTCGTGCGTAGCACCTTGCTACGGCGTAGCACGCGGTACAGATTGCAACGAAAAACAAATCAAAATAAATTTCAATGAACAAATGATGATTTTTAAATATTAAGCGTACTGGCTCTGAGCACGACATCAGCGCCACCTACCGTCCGCAACTTTTTTGGCTCTGATGCTCTGACGTTTTGAAATTTCATCGCGACATTTGTGACAAAAATCAAACCTATAACACAAACATCTATTACTAAAATTAGGTAGTTAAAGTCTATACAAATTGCTTTGTTAATGACAGATTCATATGAGTATGACAGATGACAGAGCCTAGATTATTTCTTCTTTTGGCCCTATGAGCGCTGCGATAGATTTCATTACCCCCACCTAGTACTTCGCACCCTCCCAATACATTTTGCGCGGAAAGAAAAACAGATTCTTTGCTCGCTAATGATAAGTGCCCAATAAGTCCGTCTCAGGGGCTCTCAATGTAACAAAAATACCAAACAAAGCAAGTTGTCTTTATTTTACACTGTGGAAACATTGGTCCTCGGTCGGAATTAGTAATTTCTTTGATTCCCGCCCATTGTGCGACTGATAAAAGCGACACTTTCAGCGCCGTCTGAATGAATACACCCATTATACCAACACAAAAGTGGATATTCCAAACAAAAACATCATTGCCGCCGTTATTGCGCGCAAAAAACAATTCAGATTCAGACTGTATTCCATTATGATTTCGAACAATGTAGCTGAAAATACTTTGTCTAGCGAAAATTGTGGCGCGAATCCAATGACGTCCTTTGTTGTTTCAATAGTTGTGTGAGCTATCCAAATATTGTTTTATTCTATTCACTTGCAGTGTTGAACGAAAGAACATTATTTAGCTATTTTTTGAAAATAAAGACGTGACAAGCAAATAACGAGTTGATTATTCTTCCACACTATTTCACTCAATTTAGTACTTAAACTTTGTCGTCAACCATTGCTGAAATCTTGCTCAAATCTGTCTAGTGGCGCCATCTCTCGATATATGCGGAAAACAGTAAGCCGTGTACGTAGGCCAGCAGGCGGCTTTGAACTGCACATCTGCTGCTAGATGGCGCTGAATCGACAGAATGGCGAACTTAACAAACATCTTTCATAAGTTCCTTTTATATCAATCCAGTCATAAAAAGATGGCGTTCTATCGAACTAATTCACTTTTTGCTAAGGAGGCATGAATCACGGGTGACATAAATTAACGCGATAATACCTATTACCTGTGGTAGTGGTTATATGCTCTTTGGGTAACGTATCCATTATAATATAAAAGTGAACCGCCAGAACGGGACAAAAAATTGAGACAGAGCAGGATGGCGCTCTACAACACCATTTTGACACGTTTCTCCCAAACGCATTATTTCTCTGGAATTTTAAAGCAATTCGATTCTTTGGCCTTGGGAATCGCGAAAAACTTGAGAAAATATGATATTGGGTGTGTACATTTTGTATGTTAAGCAAAATAAAATCACAAGTTCGAATTTCGAGCAAAAAACGAGCGATTATCTATGCCAGTATTGCCATTCAGGGAAAAAGAAATCTATTCATTATCCTGCATTGCAGTCTGTAAAGCTCACCATTCATAGCCGCGCGCCAGCAGGGCTACTACGAAACTCGAAACTCGAAGTTCGTGTCGTGCGGTCCCTCTAACACTTATACTATTTAATACGACAGCGAGAGGGACGGTACGATACGAACTTCGAGTTTCGAGTTTCGTAGTAGAGTAGCCGTGCAGATTACGTACTTTGCTGCGATGCCGACGCTTCAGCAGAACAGACGCCCATCCCCCATCTTCCGGATGCCCCTGACGCCGATATTTATATTCATGTTTCAAACAATAGAAATCCTAATAAAATCATATTTAAAAGTTTATTAAAAAAAATATTCGTGTATTGTTCCACCTTTGTAATTACCCAAAGATGAGGTTTTTTGCAGTAAGTATTAAAAAGTATGATGTTACGAGTAAGTATGAGATTTGTATCGTACCTTCTGGATACTTTTTCGTTCCATATTCAAAACCTTACCTAGTTCGTTGTCTAGCATTCTTAATAGTGACTTTTTAAAGATGTAATGGCGACTGTACTATGAATCATTTTCGAGAAAAAGTTTTAAATATGATTAAGTAAGTACTATATTTATTTCTTAATAATCGGATTATATTTTAAAGTTTTTGATATTTCTTGTCTTCTAAATATAATGTGGTTTTATTTTAACCTTTAATTTAAATGTTCTCGCTGCTCAGGTGTTAAGTTGTATGTGTCACACGACACCAAAGTTTTTTTGCATCTCGTGTGTTTAAGTCCCTCGCTGGTCTCAGGGTTTTAACCTAGAATCACTCGTTATCGCTCGTGATTCAATTGTAGAATCCTTCGCTTACTCGGGATTCAAAATCAACACTTGCACCAAAAAACGACCTTGCTCTCTTGTTGCACAAATAACTATTTATGCTCTAGTGCATAAAATAAAATTTTCGTGTAAGAACCATCGCTAGAAAACCTGCTTTCAATAAAAAAAAACGCATTCAAATCGGTCCACCCGTTTAAGCGCTACGGTGCCACAGACAGACAGACACACACACAGACATAGCGGGCAAACTTATAACACCCCTCTTTTTGCATCGGGGGTTAAAAATTCCGATTGCTTGCATAACTCTCCTTTAGCGTCCAAAGTCCAATAGGAGCACCCTTTGGCATGCTAAGCTAAGATAAACCACCGCTTGCTGAGCGGCCCATCTTGCAGCTCGCCCTCTCTCCGGTAAGCTGTTAAAGCCGTCTGAGGCCAAATGCAACGGTACGCCCGAAAAAAAAACTAGGTTCTATAGCTTACAAGAAATTTGAACGTTTTCTTCCGACCGTCAGGGGAAAGGGGCTTAACAATTATTTGTTGCCGACATCCACGTTAGGCGCCGCCACTGCAGCTAACAAAGAAAGTGGCGCCCTCGTTCTTTTCTTCACTTTATTGTCGCCCTCTTCATGCTTTTGAAACCTACGTTTGAAACTGATAAAATAAGTGTAGAAAGATGACTGACTGTTGGTCTTTATCATTGACATCTATATGTACCTTACGGTAGTGTTTATTGATCTACCATACAAATTAATAGGTTTTTGGTAAGAGTTTTAATACTACAGTGTTCTTAAATTAAGACTATTAAAATTAATCGTAAGTTATTAGTCGTTTTCAAATGATATCACTTCCATATCACTAAATATTTTACCACCGACGATAAGGTACCTTTTCGAAAATATAATAGTGATTGTACCAACTTTTTACTAAACTTAACCTTGAATTTTGAGACTGAAAAAACTAGTTTTTTTTAAGATTTGTTGAGTTAATTTAGTCTCATTGGGCTATGTTTTAGCGTACTAAATATAAACTTTTGTCGATTTTGACTGTTTAATTACATTTGTAAACCAAAAAGTTATTTTTGTTAAATTATTTTTTTATAAATAAACAACGTTAATTCAAAACGGAGTAGTTGTTATTTCATGTCCAATTACGCATAATATTTTTTCCTTCGATAAAATCCAGTGGAAATATACTATAAATAGAAAATAAGGTAAAAAATCCATCAACCTTTTTTTTTTAATTTATGCACTTTGGCAAGGTACACTATAGGAAAACAGTTGCCTAATTACAAAATTGTTCTTGAAACCTGAAAGCTCGTACAATCTACTCCTCAAATAGCATGTTATCTATGTAACTTCCAACAATAACATACTTTTATTGGGTGTATATGTTTGAATTCAATTTTCTCATAATCACCTTTTCTGGCTTTTGAGGTTCAACATTTTTTTTTAAATATCTATTAAACCTACATGCATGTTTCTTACATGGTTCGATAGCTAAATGTATGTAGATTATGGGGATATCAATAACTCAATACCAACAAGGTAGGTACCTCCCAGATAACGCCACAAATAAACAAAACATGTCGTTTCAATTATTTGACCTTAAGTCGATTTTACCTTAACAAAACGTAGTGTAGGGCGTCCTGAGGCACGGTGGACGGATGACCTTAAGAGGATCGCTGGCGGCGGATGGATGCGAGGGGCTGAAGACAGTGTTGTGGCGCGCCATGGAAGAGGCCTATGTCCAGCAGTGGGCTGCTGTAGGCTGATGATGATGACCTTATCAAAGCTACTTAAAGCAATTAGCATTTCTCCAATATTAGGTGAACTGGTTATTTAAGTTATTATTTCCTGTGTATTTTAAAAGAAAGCGGTCACTTAAATTGACACAAACAATATTTTAGTACTTGAATCGATTTTCCTTCACTACAATGTGCGTTCAGCAAATATTTTTTACTATAACACCAGTTGATCAACGTCGTTTAAGACCAACCTAAAATGTTTTTGTAATCTAAAACCTACTCGCGCATAGTAGATGTGCGTCAGAATCAGACTCAACCTAAAGTTTAATTTTGTTTAACTCTCTTAATTCTTTTACAAGATTATTTTTTAATACGTCAAAATTATTAGTTTTTTTAATACTTATAATTGTGTTTTTGTTAAGTTTTGTTATAGTTGGCTGACTGAGGTAATTAATTAAGTATAATAATATAAAATATATATAGTTTCTAAAATACTGCTAATTGTATTTTTGTTTTTTTTTTCACGTCATATTTTGCATTTTATTCTCTATCTTACTTTTTTTGTTTTCTACAATGTTCATGTTATTTTTATATTGGTTTCAAACACCAACCTCTATCAAAATTCTAAATTACCGTGATTTAAATTAATACGACCAAAATAGTAATCGTTCCATAAGCTACTTTTCTCAAACATGCTCGGAAATGTATGCGTTAATATCACGAAATAGAGACATGAAGTTTCTCATTTATGGCTGCCTACCACCTCCCTACATATCTTCTTGGCCTAGGCCATGAAGTATGTATGAAAATCCATTATTGTCCGCTGCTCTAACTTTTTAAATTTGCTTACTAACATTAAACTGACAAAAGAAAAATTACAAACAGCCAACCACCACTACTCTGTAAGTATTTGCGATGCGATGCGACGGACGGACGGACGGATGGATAGATGGACGGATGGATGGACGGACGGACGGACTGATGGACGGACGGACGGATGGACGGAAGGACGGACGGACGGATGGATAGTGGGTGGACGGATGGATGGACGGATGGAAGGACGGATGGATGGATGGACGGACGGAAGGATGGACGGACGGAAGGACGGACGGACTGATGGGCGGACGGACGGACGGATGGATGGATGGACGGATGGATGGATGGACGGACGGATGGACGGACAGATGGATGGACGGACGGACGGACGGACTGATGGACGGACGGACGGATGGACGGAAGGACGGACGGACGGACTGATGGACGGACGGACGGATGGACGGAAGGACGGACGGACGGATGGATGGATGGATGGACGGACGGATGGATGGACGGACGGACGGACGGACGGACGACGGATGGACGGACGGACGGATGGACGGATGGATGGACGGAAGGACGGATGGATGGATGGACGGACGGATGGATGGATGGACGGACGGATGGATGGACGGATGGATGGACGGACGGACGGACGGACGGACGGATGGACGGAAGGACGGACGGATGGACGGACGGACGGATGGACGGAAGGACGGACGGACGGACGGACGGATGGATGGATGGTTGGATGGATGGATGGATGGACGGATGGAAGGACGGATGGATGGACGAACGGACGGACGGACTGATGGACGGACGGACGGATGGACGGAAGGACGGACGGACGGAAGGACGGACGGACGGAAGGACGGACGGACGAACGAATGGATGGATGGATGGATGAAATATTTCCTCACATTGTTTGAGAAAAGCACTATACAAGCCTCGGCCAGAACAGGGATTGCTGGACTCGTTTTATCCGGCCTCGTCTACGACTCGGCCGTCTACCCCGAACTCGTCCATCAATCCCTTACTTCATGGCCTCTGCAGTAATGTACTATTTCCTGCTTTTAAAAACTAATGGAATGGGAGTTCAAGCATATTAGCCATAATCTATTGCACTCGTAACAAGGCGGTTAAACCTTTTAGCTTTACACGAAAACTACAGTTACAACCCTCTTAATTAATTTAGCTTTGCGCTAATTTTACTAGAAAATTACTAATTTTAAAGAAATTAAAAAACTACAATTTTTTTTCTAAATGTTAAAACGCTCTACTGTATATATATATACTAGCTTTTACCCGCGGCTTCGCACGCGTAAACTATTCGGTGTGGTAGCTGCAATTGAAATTTTCGGGATTTTACAAAATTTCCCCTGAAAATTTCCAATATTTATATCGTGGTCTTCATTGAGGTTGTGTTGTGAATAACTGTACAAAATTCAAGACTCTAAACCCAGTGCTGAAGTTTCAAAATTTTTCCCTATCCAAATTCAAATGCAAAATTCAAATTCAAATCATTTATTCAGTAAAATAGGCCGCAATGGGCACTTTTACATCTCATTTTTAAACTACCAGCGCTTTCGGAAAGACCATCATTGCCAAGAAGAATGCGCCGCACGAAACTTGGCAGTCATTTTTAAAAATAAAATAATTACGAATAAATACTTAAAAAGTACAGTATACAATTAAAGAAAAAAATACAAAATATAATAATAATATACGGTATGTATGGGGTCCTTAGTTACAAAACTATCCCGTGGGAATATCGGGATAAAAGTAGCGTACTTATGTGTTATTCCAGACATACGGCTACCTACATCCAAATTTCATGCCTCTAAGCCTAGCGGTTGTTATTTCGACATTTTATTCCTAGGTATCCCGTGGTAATATCGGGTCAAAAAGTCATCTATGTGTTTTTCTAGACATCCAGCTTCCTACATACCAAATTTCATGACTCTAAGCTCAGCGGTTAATATTTCAAGATTTTATCCCTATCCCGATGGAATATCGGGGTAAAAAATAGATTATGTGTTATTCCAGAGGTCCAGCTACCTACATACCAAAATTCATGGCTCTAAACCCAGTGGTTGTTATTTAGAGATTTTATCCCTAGGTATCCCGTGGGAATATCGGGATAAAAAGTAGCCTATGTGTTATTCCAGAGGTCCAGCTACCTACATACTAAATTTCATGGCTCTAAGCCTGCGGTTTGTTTTTCAAGATTTTATCCCTAGGTATGGTAGGTTGAGGGTTTTGTGTTAAGAACATCATCATCATCATCATCCCAGCCTATCCTAGTTCTGCTGGGCACTGTTGGGCACAGGCGTCCTCTCAGAATTAGAGGGCTTGGACCGTAGTTCCCACGCGGGCCCAATGCGGGATGGGAACTTCACACATACCATTGAATACCTTTGCAGGGTTGTGCAGGTTTCCTCACGAACAACTGTCCAAAATTTCAAGACTAAACCCAGCGTTTGAAATTTCAACATTTTATCCCGTGGGAATATCGGGATAGAAAGTAGACTACTTATGTGTTATTCCAGAAGTCAGCTACCTACTTACCAGATTTCATGACTATAACCCAGCGGTTGTTATTTCGTTGTTTCCAGATTTTATCCCTATCCCGGGGAATATCGGAATAAAAAGAAGGCTATGTTTTATTCCATAATTTCCAGCTATCTACATACCAAAATTCAGGGCTCTAAGCCCAGCGGTTATTAGTTCAAGATTTTATCCCTATCCCGTGGATAAAAAGTAGCCTATGTGTTATTTCAAACGTCCAGCTACCTACTTATCAAATTTCATGACTCTAAGCCCAGCGGTTGATATTTCGAGATTTTATCCCTATCCCGTGGGAATATCGGGATAAAGTAGCCTATGTTTTATTTCAGATGTTCAGCTATCTACATACCAAATTTCAGGGCTCTAAGCTCAGCGGTTAATATTTCAAGATTTTATCCCTATCCCGTGGGATAAAAAGTAGCCTATGTGTTATTTCAAACGTCCAGCTACCTACTTATCAAATTTCATGACTCTAAGCCCAGCGGTTGATATTTCGAGATTTTATCCCTATCCCGTGGGAATATCGGGATAAAAAGTAGCCTATGTTTTATTTCAGATGTTCAGCTATCTACATACCAAATTTCAGGGCTCTAAGCCCAGCGGTTATTAGTTCAAGATTTTATCCCTATCCCGTGGGATAAAAAGTAGCCTATGTGTTATTTCAAACGTCCAGCTACCTACTTATCAAATTTCATGACTCTAAGCCCAGCGGTTGATATTTCAAGATTTTATCCCTATCCCGTGGGAATATCGGGATAAAAAGTAGCCTATGTTTTATTCCAGATGTTCAGCTATCTACATACCAAATTTCATCCAAATCCGTCCAGCCGTTTCAGCGTGAAAGAGTAACAAACATACTCACTCACTCACTCACTCACATAATTTCAGCATTTTAATATTAGTTATCAAGATAATCTATCTACATATCCAAATTTCATGACTCTAAGCCCAGCGGTTATTAGTTCAAGATTTTATCCCTATCCCGTGGGATAAAAGTAGCCTATGTGTTATTTCAAAGGTCCAGCTACCTACTTATCAAATTTCATGACTCTAAGCCCAGCGGTTGATATTTCGAGATTTTATCCCTATCCCGTGGGAATATCGGGATAAAAAGTAGCCTATGTTTTATTTCAGATGTTCAGCTATCTACATACCAAATTTCAGGGCCCTAAGCCCAGCGGTTATTAGTTCAAGATTTTATCCCTATCCCGTGGGATAAAAAGTAGCCTATGTGTTATTTCAAACGTCCAGCTACCTACTTATCAAATTTCATGACTCTAAGCCCAGCGGTTGATATGATATTATCCCGTGGGAATATCGATTTATGTTTTATTCCCAGCTATCTACATAAAATTCCAGCCGTTTCAGCGTGAAAGAAAGCATACTCACTCACTCACTTTTCGCATGTAGGATGTAGCTATCTACATAATGTTAAGCCTATTTCATAAAAAGTAGCCTATGTGTTATTTCAACGTCCAGCTACCTACTTATCAAATTTCATGACTCTAAGCCCAGCAATTTTTATCCCGTGGGAATATCGGGATAAAAGTAGCCTATGTTATTCCTGTTCAGCTATCTACATACCAAATTTCCAAATCCGTCCAGCCGTGAAAACAAATCTCACTCATATATATATATATATATATATATATATAGGTGGCGCGGCGTCACATATTGTGTAAGTTTCGTTCTCGTGCAACTGGACTAGTGTAGTATATAATAGTGGTATAGTAAACAAACGACGGTGTACATATAAAAATATTTTATTAAAAACATTTTGGTAACATTTAATAAGAACACTTAGGTAAAAATAAATCGACTTCAAAATCATTTCAAAAGAACAGCCTGGACTGGAAGTTCACGGGGGAAGCCGGAACAGCAAAAAAACTAAAATAAATAAAAACAATGATAACACTCTAGGCAGAGACATGTCTAATTGACAACCAGAATTAAGGCATCGCAAGAATAATTATTAAGTACGATAAAATACCTACGGCTATTATTATAATTACAACAAATAAACGCCTGGTGTCTAGTTCAGTTGCGAGCGCTGTGGCGCCCACAGCTGGGCGCGGGCTACCGGCGCAAGCGCTGACACGGCGCGGCAGGGAACTTACAAAGAGTATTATTGCCACTAACTTTACTCACCTCACGCACGAGACAAATTGCTTGCCACTACGTTGTAATTACATCACTAAATGCTAAAACATCCCAGTTATAAGAAGCTATGTTAAAATTTTACCTAACTAATAATAATATTAACATCTTCGGCTAATTTTGATACTAGAATGATATAACATCATCTCATATTGTACTCTTAAAATTACGCTGGATTAAATTATAAGTGAGGAATTAAATATTTTATGGATAATATTGCAAGCATTACTGAGATTGTGCACGTTACGTGATTTGACAAACAGTAATAAATGTTAAACTTATGCGATACGGAGGAAGATCCTTACATACTGAAGTTGAGAGGGCCGCGCCCGCGGCCGGCCTCCGCCCTGACCGCCGGCCGCGAACGGGCTACAGTCTACATTAAATTACGAGCATTGGCACTTTTCAATATTACTTAATTACACTCTCGAAATAGCACTGCGTATCAATAATTCAATAACCAACTTAAAAACTAAATTCAGATCAGTCATTTATGATATCACATCAAAATAAACAGGGAAATACATATGTGATTATCGATTGGATATACTATAATAAATATTATATTCTTTTCAAAAGAGGTATTAATTTTCTTTAGGGTTACTAAAAATATTGAGCTCTGCGCCGCGCACGACGCACTATATCACCACAATACGAGAACAACATTGAACCAATAAGATTTGGTACTTGGGAGTTTGCCTCCGAGTTAATCTATTTTGCTAAACCTACATAATGCTTATCAGATATACGTAATACACACTGACGCGGCCTGCGCCGGCGCCGCCTCGCCTCGGCCTAGGCAAAAAACCCTTTCATCATTATACAATTTTCAATACAAAAATACTGTCATTTGACTACAGTTCAATGAGAAAAAAATATTTGTCATAATATTAATGAACAATAGATAGAATACAACTCAATAATATCAAGTATAATAGCATGTATATGATTTCACTAAACAAAATAAAATGCATACAATTGAAATGATTACAACGTTGTAAAATCACTTTAAAGACACACAGCAATGGAAGGTTGGATTGATTTAGATCATTTTCAATAAATAGCACAACAACCAAACTATTTGGTAATGTGGATAAACAAACATTAACAACTACTCCCCTCGCGGTTCACTTATAAAAAAAATTGGAATGCAAATATTGCATCGCCGTCGGCCCCGCGACTCGCGACGCGGCGCGGGCGCGGCCGAGGGAGCGAACTTGGTCGCGTTCACAACAAGAGCTTCGAAGTCTTACAACTGTGCGTTTCGCTCCAATACTTTCCTTTGAACTACATTCGATTACAGCTTTGTCAATTAACTAAAACTAAAAATATGAATGCAACATTTGATTTTAAATAATAATTTGATAACAACCATTTTGTGAGTATATGTGACTGTACATAGCACGCTAGGCGCTGCGAGACCGCCCGAGCGGGCTCGGGGCCTCGCCACTGGCATACAAGTATATCACTCTTAGCTGCATTCTGAGATCCATGCCATATGGTTGGTCAGTCATGACTCACTGAATCATATAAATACAAATTTTGTACAACTTTTACCTACTCCATTACGGTATATGTGTTCATAGCCCAGGAAACCTAATAATAACAAAACAAAAAACAGACTTGTGGTGATGACTCAAGTAAATAAAGCAGTTGATAAAAATGCAATGATATCATTGCGATAAGGACGCCGATTTGGGAGTTAAATTTGGCTACTGTAAAGCAATAACAATTAAATAAATATTATATGGATGTTGGTCCCTTCCAAAATACTTGCCAAACCCATCAAGCGATTGCCATAGAAATATAAATTAAATTTCGAATACTAATAATGTATTGTCTCATATCAACATTTTTTTATAAAAATAACTTTGTGGGAAATATGTCAACATTATTGTGTACAAATACTCCAGTTCCAATTTAAAGCTGATCACAACATAGCAGAACTAAAGTTGCACAAAAGGACAGTATTAATCGTTATTCATTATAGTTAGTATTTTTTACTTACATGTAATTGAAGAGACTCGCACTATTAAATATCTTGACTAAATAAGAGACCACGAATATTACATTTATATATGCACATACATAGAGATATTGCCAGTCTGTCAACGACACTTACTATAGTTTCACTAGAGGCCCAGCATCTGGGCATATCAATGACTCAAACGTTTTAAAACGATCTGTAACAACTACTAATACCTTACAATATCTAATCACTGCATTAATTTGTGATGATATGCACTGATAACCCACTTTGACTATGTTCCGCAGGGCGTTAGTTATATGAAATGAGTTGTTCGAGCTCTCTATTCTCGTCCAGTAGCTAGTTCGTTCATCAATATTAGGGCACGTGTCAAGATATCTTTAAGATTATATGTCATCACTATTATTATGTAATGCTCGGACGGTACATCCAACAATCATCATAATTACACCTTAAAATTAACCTACAGCTTGGCTTTTAAATTCGTGCCTATCTTGTCAAAATCGTTACTTTTAATAACATCCGAGAAGCAGCCTTTTGGTTAGAAATGAAGACCCTATTCAAAAATGACTGTGGAATATATCTAAATCATTATGCTTAGACTAAAAATTATTATAAAACAATATTTAAACAATAACTATTACATGTAATGGTGGGAAGTAGTAACTCAATGATAATTTAAATATTGCTTCAAGAGTAAGTTATTAGTCAAAAAACCCAAAGGCCGGCTGCATCCACCCATCTACCCCTCGGGTCCCATACTTACCAAAATAAATTGCATAACCAACAATTTATATTTAATATTATATGTTCATTAAACAAATAGATTCTTTGGATAACATATTATTAACATTTCTAAGAGGAACTAAGTGTAGCATAATATATTATTTTGAATCTTTAACAGTCTTTAAAGTTATTGTTAAGTTGATGCAATTTTTACTTTCAATACTTCTTTTAATCAATTGATATTTTTCTATAATTAGTGGGATCTAGAAATGCTATTTTGGAACAAGAGTGCAAAATCTTATGGCATTGCAAGTTCATAGTATTAATTATTAACCTTATCTTTAAATGTATCACACAAATAAGTTAAAACAAAAACAAAGTTGTGCATCGTCGCGCTTAACATTCAGAGAATTCGTCAAAATTTGTCTTTGTTTAAATTAAAGATCACAGTATTAAGTCACAATTAAAATGTAACTAGGAATGCGCGGGACGATACTCACATATTCCACAGTCATCCGTAGGACCGGGCCACATAGGATGCTTCACTGCCCAATACATAGGAAGGTGTCACAGAGCCTCGACTTCAGTTCACATCAAGAAATATCATAACAAATTTCATTAAGTAATCACAATTTAGTATCAATAACAAAATATAAATAAAATAAACCATGTCATAAGGTATGCAATTTCCCACTCCATTCTTCAAAGGAAGATCGTCTTAGAAAAAATATAAAATATTTAAACTGGAGTCATAAGCTCATTGGTAGTAATGACAAGCACCACTAAGTGACAGTTGAAGTAAGAGAAGTTGATATGCACCCTAATGTGTCCCAGTCGTACCCACTCCTCGTTTGTTTCGTTTACGCCGCGCCGAGGCGTCAATCTGTGGCAGCAACTACCCAAGTGAAGCCGCAGACAGGGCAAGTTTCGGTTACATACTGTGTGCGGGTTCCATGTGGTCCCAGGCGGTGGTACTGAGAGCGGTTGGCGAAGAACAGTGCAGGGTTATTGGGCGGCAGAAGAGTAGCACGGTAGTTCCACCGGGGGTCTGTCAGATTAGGCATCAAGTTGAGGATGTCTCGACCCCCATAGATGATCTTGACTTCTTCTTCTTTTGGTCGAGGCTGAGGCTGAGCGAAAGGCTCAAAAATCTTCTGAAAAAAAAATTAATTCATGACTACCCTCATATCTCAAGATACCTACTATAGAACTAGGCGTTATGATACCTTTTCCTGATTAACCATGTTTGTTTTCCGTAAATTACGGGCCGTCTTTTAAATGGCGTTACGCTTCGGCGGACGTCGACATAGTGCACTGTATAGGTACCCGTTATATCATTCTTATACATTTTGAAGATAATTATAATGCAATTAAAACACAAATATTCTTTGACATTCTTAATCATGCGTCAATAATGTTCATAATAATTATAGCGTAATGTAGACATTCGCCATTACGGAATATTATGAAAATAGAGAGGTCAAGGCCAGGGCGAATGCAAACAAATATTGCAAATTTTCACGATTCACTCACCTTCTCAGTGGTCTGAGGACTTGAGGGCAGGGAGTCGTTGTTCACCGACTCAGACTTGAGTGAGCCCAGCGACCCGATGCCGCTGGATTCGCTGGAGACTGACGGGCTAGGGCTCGTTTGTGATTTGGCCAAGCCCGCTATGTCGATTATGTGCCCGAATGAGCTGAATGAGTAAAAGTTTTCCGCCTCCAATCCAGCTAGGGGTAATGCCACGCTCAAAGCCATGTCTGTAATCTGAAAATCAAGAAAGTATTGTAATTACACGTGCCTATGATGCGTTCGAACTCTTATTAGCTATGTTGACTGACAGAATACAACGCGCCAAACCGATGGCAGATAATCAGAACACATTGCTTCCCGTTAATCACTCACCTCAAAATATTATAGCAAACAAATACATCAACATCTCACGGTATATAGAGAATAAAACAATAATTACCGAATAGTGAATTCCCGAATATGCACAATGCCTCGACGTAGTTGAAGAAATCGAACATCTACGAAGTGAAGTTAGTCGCTTTACCTGAGTTTGCGTTGCGTGCTCCGCCGAGCGCCAACCGGAAATTGCTCGGTCGGTAAAGAAGGCGATACTACGCAGTAAACAAAGAGAGTTTAAAAGCTTGTGATTTTTATTTCGTGAGAGTAAGTGTTGCAAAATTATTTTCTGATTTTATTTTAATATTCGTAATTTTTGACGCTTTATTTTTGCAGTTTGAAAATAAGAGGTCAATATGAATGGCTTTGACAGCGCCATCTATACACGTTTACGAAAACTTCCACAAACTGGTGGTAAACGTGCTCGAAACTCGGGAAGTATAAATAGTACACGTACAACGCGGTAGGTGGCGCTGTTGTTCGGAAGTTACGCTACCAAGGCTACGAACCCTTCGTTTTAGTTATATAAATGTGTGTCAGATGGCGCTGATTCAGTTATCAGTACGTTTTGGCGGAAGAACAAAACTTCCTTGATGTTATTTGGTTTCTAAAAAAATAAGTTTTTGAATACCTAATTATTTTTAATACCGTAATAACAAAATTAGTCTCCTCTCAAAAATGACACTATAAGATTTTAACACATAGTTTAATTTTGCGAGCTGACATTATATTTTGTTTAGTGACGGTTTGATTCTCAAGGTGTGTTATGTTCGAACCCGATTTGGACCCACGCTTCCAATAAGAACCTAGATAAAATATTGAATTCAAACTTACAACTTATATTATTTATAACGTTTTAAACTTTCGTGATTCTCACTCATATATTATATTATTTATTTATAAATATAATTTAATTTAAGTACGAGCACCGAATAGATAATAGTAGGTACAAGTCTGGCGGATATTTTCTCGCGTAGGTATAGCTGCCGTTGGACTCCAAAACCACCTACGCTAAGCTTGCGTCTCCAAGTTTGTAAGTTTCTAGTATTTTGTAAACCGGCCAAATGTGAGCCACACTCGCGCACCGAGGGCTTCCTCTGATATCTAAATAATAAGCCGTCCGAATGGCAGTTCTGTGCAACGAATTTTGACCGCAAAATTAAGTTGGTTGTATAGTATGCAAAGTACCTATGTCATTTGAAAAAATGTGGGATTTTTTGCAGGTAGGTTGTGCAAGGTCCGCCCGGATTGCTACCACCATCATGCTCGCTGATCCTGCCGTGAAGCAGCAGTGCTCGCACTGTTGTGTTTCGGCGTGGAGAGTAAGACAACCGGTGAAATTACAGGCACTTGAGGTATCCCATCTTTGGTTTCTAGGTTGGCAACGCATCTGCAATACCCCTGGTGTTGCAGGTGTTTATGGGCGGTGGTGATCTCTTACCAGGAGACCCACGTACTCGTTTGCCATCCAGTCGAATAAAAAAAAATTACAAAGAAAAATGTAATTTATCAATATATTTGATATTGGTAGTAATAGTTATAGGCATACCTAGGTACATTTTTATCCAATTTCAAGTTCATAGTCAATGAAAAGTTAAAAAATTGTTTAACATAATTTCGTAAAAAAAGCTTATTTTGGTGGCTGCTCAGTAGGCATCTTGGTACCTACTTTGTTTTTCAATACCTATTATAAAAAAATACAGTGATAATAGTACAGTTGATAATCTCAACGAACTCGAAACCATGATTCCAGCCCTGTCCCAGCCATACAAGTGGTCAAAAATATTTTTAAATGATACAGCTAAATGTGTGAAAACAAATTTCGACCTACCCGGTTGAGTACCATTGCTTCGAGCTCATTAGTACCTAGAGATATCTACTGGGCTCTCTCTCTGCCTTTTCCCAACTCACGATTTTCAATGAAACCATGTTTTTTTCGGAACTTTCATAAGACAAACCTAACCGTAACTGTGTTCTATAAAAGTATAAGAATATACTTACCTCTACACTGCGAAAAAAAAAATGGTTTCGGAGAGAATAGAGTTGGCAAATGAAACATTTGGCAAACATTAATTCTGCGGAAAGGCAGAACCCGGTACTATGGCTTTGGGTCAACAAGATGCTTATACCTAGGTACTGTGAAGCGTGACCCGCGTGACGGACGATAGACAGACAGACAGACGCTTGAGAGACAGACGGACGACAGACAGACAGACGGACGCTTGAGTGAGAGCAACAGGGCTCCATTTCGGATCCTTCGGGTACGGAATCCAAAAAAAAACAAAATGTAACCATGAACGAAATATTAGGCGTCGTGTGTAGTGTCAAAACATCAAAGTATAGGTTATTGAAAATACCTAGGTATTTATGTGATACGATCTGCCAAATAAAGTGTTGTTGTTTCTTTAAAAAAATATGGCTCTGTCCATCGGAGGACAATTTTGCCAGTATCTAGTAGTTTTTGCCGTTGTACGGTAAAAAAATTCTAGAAAACGAAATATGAGAGGTACTTAATGGTGGATGAACGATGACCCAAATAAAGTGGTCTATTAATTTTTAAACAAGTTCCTATCAAATGAATACTCGTATGTCGCTAAAGTCGAACTTTCAAGTTGACAGACACGTCTATTGCCATTATTGTTTTATGACATGCAAACGATCATCAACCTTAGGGTGGTACGAATAGGTAGACCACATATTTGGCTGATGGATGGTACCTTCTATCAAGGTCGTGAAAATGTTAATTAGAAAACACTTGTTTGGTAAAGTTTACAATGGTTAAGAAATTCATTTTTAAGGTATAGCACATTATAAGTAGAGAATTAGAATTTGAATAAGATTTAAGCTAGAGATGATTTTTTGAGGGATCGACTACGTACAGTCAGTGCCCTAACTTATAGTATAGCCATTTTTCTATAGGTTACTAGTTTCATAGGAAAGTTGATAATCATGTTAGGTTATCATCGACTGTATCTACCTACGTAAACTTAGGTACCAACTGGGGTTTCAACTGGGGATGCTGTTACTAACCTTTGCTCTCTGATAGTAGAACAACTTGACAAACGTGAGAAGTGTATGACTGTCTTCTTAGACTTGAAGAAAGCATTCGACACGGTCTCTCTTCCCATCCTTGTACATAAATTGGAAAAAGTCGGCATAAGAGGAACTCCACTGAAACTATTCAAAGATTACCTTAAAAATAGGATTCAAAAAGTAAAATTAGATAACTGTATCAGTGAAGCCAGAGAAGTAACATGTGGCTTTCCTCAAGGTAGTGTACTTGCCCCTATGCTTTTTCTTGTGTACATCAATGACCTCTGTAACATGAAAATCCAAAATGCGAACATTTATTCCTATGCCGATGATACAGCTATTACCTTTATAGGAAAATCGTAGAACGAAGTCAGGATGAACGCTGAGCAGGGAAATGGCTAAAAAATAATGTACTAACGCTTAACACTGACAAAACAAATTATATTTGCTTTGGAATCTGTAATGACTCTCAACCAAACGAGGACTATTAAAATTCATAGCTGTAGCAACATATCTAGCACAACACACTGTCCCTGTCCTATAATTAAAAAAGTTACACATAGAAAATATCTGGGAGTCCTCGTAGATCAGCGCCTCTCCTGGTATCCACACCTCGAACATGTCTCTCTAAGGCTGCGAAAATTGACGTGGATTTTTAAAAAACTTAGAGACGTAGTGCCCAGAACGACTAATGAATCGAAGAGCTCCGATAGGGATATATTAAAGGATATTTATGTATCTTTAGTCCAATCCGTATTAATATACTGCATACCTGTCTGGGGCGGGGCGGCAAAAACCAAATATTCTACAGGTAGAACGTGCACAACGAGGCTTAATTATAGTCATGTACTTTAAAAAGCGAAGATTCCCCACAGAAAGTCTGTACAGCTTATCAAAACTCCTTACCGTTAGGCAACTTTATATTAATAATACAGTTCTGAAAGTACACAAGACCTTGCCATACGACTCTAATATAGAAAGTAGAAGGAGAAAAGACATAGTTATAAAAGTCACTAAAAAGAAAGCCAAATTTGCAAGCAGGCAATTTCCCAGGATGTCCAGTCACCTTTACAATAAAGTGAATAAGTACTTAAATATATACAATAAAAACTATCATCATTGCAAAAATATTATTTCTAAATGGCTTCAAGAAAGATCATAATGATGCGATAGAGCAACTTTTTGCACGGTGACACACATACACGCACACACACACACACACACACACACACACACACACACACACACACACTTTTATTCTCTATATTGATTTAGTATAGATATTTTGATTTGATTTTCATTTTTGAGGTACAGCTAGGTATAATAATAATAATTCTATTAATAAATTAAATAGGTAAGTACCTATAATAAAAAAATAATAAAATTGTAGCTAAAAGTAATCCATACTATACTTATCCATACCAATATTATAAATGCGAAAGTGTGTGTGTTTGTATGTGTGTCCGTCTTTCACGTCGAAACGGAGCGACGGATCGATGTGTTTTTTGGCATAGAGATTATTTATGCGTCAGAGAGAGACATAGGCTACTTTTCATCCCGGAAAAATGCACTGTTCCCGAGGGAACAGCGCGCGATAACCGATTGCTAAGCAGGCCAAGCCGCGGGCAAAAGCTAGTTTATGTATGGATAAAAGGGTTTGTTGCGTTAAAGTAGGTACTTTCGTGAACCTAAGCATTTGCCCGGCATTTCCCGGCTGCAAATTTAAGTAATTGGTACATTTGGTACTTAAGGTTGACTGGCAGAGATGCCTTCAGGGATAAGTCCGCCTTTGTACTTAACAATTTTTTTGTAAACTTTTGTATATCCTTTTTGTACAATAAATAATATAAACAAATAAACATAATTTGTCGGACCCTAACTGATTACTCCTCTTATACACTCAAAGGTTGACTGGTAGATATCCCTTAAGGGGATAAGTTCGCCTTTGTACATCTTATTATCCTGTGTTCTGTTATTTTCATGGGTCTTTATGTACAATAAAGTTTACAATACAATAAATCCGCCTTTGTACAAGTATCTCAAAGTTTGTCAATTGCGTTTCTCGTGTCTTTTCTACAATAAAGAGTTTACATACATACATACGAGTACATACACATTTTGTGAATGGCTGTTATAGATATTGGATACTGGATAGATTTTTCTATGGAAGGTAATCTAAGTAATCTAACCAATTTAGAGTATTTGCAATGTCTCAAAAATGGCTGAACCGATTTTAATAAAGCACAGCTAAGAACCACCGCAAAGAATCTCGCTTTCAGGTAAATAAAACCGCATCGAAAAAGGTTCATTCATTTGAAAGCTACAAATTTCACAGACAGACAGACAGTCAACAGGCATTGGTGTCAAACTTAACACCCCTCTTTTTGCGTCGGGGGGTAAAACCATTATGTTGTGCAGCATTTTTATAAGTAGGTAGACACTAATAAATAAAGTTAGGTCTCTATTTCCAACCCGATGAAAGATACTTTAGGTACTAGGTTACCTAAAAAGAGCGCTGGGGGCCGATTTCGGAGATCATGTCGTTGAACCTATTCTAGAAAATGTTAACGAGCTATTGTTAAATAAAAATAACCACAGCTCAAATAAAAAAATAATCTAGTTAAGTACTTGACAAGATTTACTACAGTTGTCATTTTAATTTTCTACTAGTTACCTTTGATAGGTAGGTAGGTACTCGTAGGTATTTCAGATTCATCATAAGTAGGTACTTACCTAATCATAATTTTTTACTATTTTTGAATTAGGTAGTACCTACCTATGTGATCTCAGTAAAATTTTGTGAAAAATTCTTGTGAATAGGTAGATAGGTATGGTCTACTACAAAGAAATTGGAAGTAACAAAAATATGTACCTATCTATACTTACACGACTTTATTGACTTAACATTAAGGTCGATAGTTTTGTAACTTTGTCCGTGCTTATCGATATATATCTTTGTAATCGACTGTACACATTTGGTTGAGTTCGAAACGCGCCGGTGTAGTGTGGTGGTGGTGATAGATGGGTTTGTGTGATTTGTGTATATTCTTACAGTGTGGAGGTGGAGGAACTGCATGAACACGCATATTTTGCATAAACTTAACTACCTATCATAGGTAAGGTCGCGGGTGAGCAAAGAAATTCTTTTAGTTCATCGACATAGGTAATTTAAGCGAAATGCCGTCGTAATTAATTCTCTGGTGTGCTTCAGTAAAAAAAGCTAAAGTCAAAAAGATTGCAAAAATATACCCCCAGATTACCAACAAATTTTCATGCCAGCCAGCCGAAAAATGTGCACATGCCACTTAGCGTATCACAACACCCTGTACTTAAGAAGTCCGTTCAATAAAATAATAATAGTAAACATTCGCGCAAATGGCCGGCGGGCGGGGGCGGTGTTATCGATTCGCGCGCGCGCGACACAGTATCTATCGTCTCATCGTTGCCCGCTGGCTTGCCTCACAAAGAAAGAGATAGGTTCCGCCGGCTGTGATCCTTTTGTTTTTGGGCAGCGTCCGGCGAGGGGGGCGGGGTGAAAAATGGGAGGCGCTGATTGGCCGCTCGGGCCCCGCCCCCCGCGGAGGCTTTCGTCTCAGTTCAAGGGCGGTTGCCGCCGCGTATGGATTGTTTGGGTTCATAATTCTTGTCTATTAAAGTATCTGACCTATTAAATGGCTTGTATGCACTTTTTCAGGATCCTCTGGTTTCAGGTGGCTGTTGTAATTGTTCAGTCGAATAAACTAAATCATGTACCTACCAGGGTGTAACTGTCCTACTGATATCATATTGACATTCCATACATCTGCCAAAGAAACCATAGCGAAATTGATTATGAAAAGGTCCACCTTGAGACCCGATTCAGTTTCCTTGACTGTACCTACCTATTAGGCAATTTTTTAATCGTACTAACACAGTTTCTAAGGAAGCGGTTTCGTTTACATTAAATTGTATTAATTAAGTACCTAATTATCTGAGAAGCTTAATAGTAGCTTCTAAAATGTAAAAAAAACTATACCTAATTTTCTTTTGACTTAGGTAGGTACTCTCTGTCAATCCCGGACTAAATGCTCATCCACCCAAAGATTGACTGGTAGAAATCCCTTAAAGGGATAGGTTCGGCCTTATGTTATCCCAACATTTGTTAATTGGGATTCTTAAATTTTACACCTAATTCTAGCAGGGTAGGTTAAGTCTAGTTGTTTTGTGAAACAACGAAATTCCAACTGCATTTCTATATATTTACAAAAGCACTGACGCACCTACATAGGTATCCGGACAAAAATGTAGCGCCTACGCAACTATTTATACATAGATGTAGTATCAATCAATCAATTTTTAAATCCGCTATCAAATGAAACAAGTTGTGAATTAGCTACTAATACAAACGAGACGGACGATTCGTTGAACCCGTGACTCTCCGTTACAGCACACAATGGTACAAAAAGTGCACACTTACACTAAACTTATTAGTTAGTATAGTTAGGTTCAACACGATCGTATTGTGGAGTACAGTTAAACTAACCTTGGGGTCATTGGTTCAGGGTAAAGGAGGTGACAGGGTCACGCGAGGAGCGGGAGGCGGAAGCGGTAGCGGGAGCGTTGTGATAATGCCGCATCTTTCAATCAGTCAATCTGTCAAGTCATTTGTTTGTGAATATAGGACAGTGTTAAATGTATCTATTATAATAAGATTTTGTCATGATTTTTGTTCGTTTTCTGTTGTTGGGAGTAAGCAGGCACTCGCCTGTGTATCACGTTGGTAATAATTTATTATATTATGTCACCTTAATCATTACACATAGTTATTTTTATACCTAATACATAATGCATAATTGCTAGTTTGCTGGTATCTATATTGACTATACCGGACGAGCTATTATTTGAGCACGAAAAAAACCTTTTTCTCCACAGCACCTAACAGGCAGGTTTTGCTATTAAAAATCAGTGAGCAAAAGCGCATTTTGCTCACTTCGTGAGACAAAGTAACTTCTTATTTTTTTATTGTCGAGTACAGTTGCTGGGTCTACTCAGTGAATTCCAAATATTTGAATTTTACTTTGACTTGTCACTTTCACTTGAACACGATAAAAGCGAGAGATAGTTAATTACAATCTTAAATAAATTATTATAAATTACATGACACCGAAATATTTCCTAAATGTTAAATTTTTCCCGCTTTATTAATAACCTTTGCAACGTCGCTGCACGAAAGCCGCAGCTTTTTTTTTAATAAACGAGTCCTTTATATTGCCTACCTCTTAGATTTGAAATAAATATTTATCAAATTGAATTAATTTGCAACTAAGCTATTTATATTTATGTTGCAAACATATAAATCCTAATAAAATCATATTTAAAGGTTTAATAATATTTATATAAAATTATTACGTTCCTTGTTCAACCTGCTTAATGACCTTAAGATGAGGCTTCTTGCAGTACTAAAAATATAACGTATTTTACAAGGAGTTCTATGTTTAAATTACAACGATCACTTTTTAAAGATGTGATGGCGACTTTATCATTTTTGAGAAAAGTTTTAAAATGTGATTAGTTATTATGCTTGTTTTTAAATATTCTGGGCTATCGCTACCCGCTCCGCTAGGCTCCTATACCCGCAACTTTAGATCTTTTGTTAGAGACTAGGTCTGTGGGTACGTAAATACCAACAACTTCTTTACAAGTTCTGTCTTATTTTGAATATCAATGAAAATGATCCGAGATAAGCGTAGAGAGTGCGATTTAACTCAAATAAGAGCGGTTAACACTATTACTGCTTTCATCATCACCATCACCATCATCACCATTATTATCACCATTAGTTAGTAGTTATTAGTAGCCCAGTGGTTAGAGAACCTGACTAGCTTGAGGTCCCAGGCTCGATCCCCGGTCGGGGCAGATATTTGTAAGTATGAAAAATACGAATGTTTGTTCTCGAGTTACGCCATACCTACTGACATAGAGAAAAGCGTTTTAGAAAAAGATAGGTGTATAGATTTTTCAAAGAATTCAATATTCAACGGAATTATTTATTTTCTTTGCTAAACCTTGGCTGTCTCTTTAACAATAGGTAATACAAAATATTCAATATAGCAAATTCAGCAGTTGTTGAATACAGGGCCGGCCACGTCAGCCGAATGCATCCACTGGTGGGCTAAAAATGCCACTGAGTGGCGGGTGCCACAGGACGGATAGCGACGGCGGGGTAGGCCAAGACGGCGGTGGTGGGACGACCTGGACATATTTCTCGACGACTGGCCTCAGGCTACTTTGGATCGGGAGAAATGGAGGACATGGGGAGGAGGCCTTTGCCCAGTCAAAATGAAAAATTTACGGCTATACCTACTTGCTGAAACCAATTGATAAAGCACGATGTACGAACTTTTCCGATAAAATGCGATTGAAAACCATACATCTGTACCGCATTTAGAAATCCATCTAACTTCTCGCCGTCAAAGTGTATGGCTTTGTATGAAGTCGTCACATCATTCAGACGACACTCATTTACCTGTCACGATGCTCACGACGCCATTTTGCGCGTCTGACTTGTCACCGTGATCGAACGTTCGAATTTGGAACGCGTTCGAAAATTTTAATTGTTTGTGGCCAGTTTCTTTAAGCTATTTCAATTTAGACAAGAGTTTTAAAAAACATTTTGCGAATAAATGTCGTTACTAAAATGTAATTAGGTTAGGTAGGTATAAATAAGTACTTACGTAGCGTTTACATTGGGACTTATAGTGGACGTGGAACTTTTTGGAACAGTAGGTAACTATCCTATTGTTAACGTTTACCTACTAGAGTATAGAAATTTAAAATGCCTAGTTATTCATTTAATATCGTTATCTTGACTTTAAAATAAGAAAGAAAAATGGTTTATTTACGGCTCCAACAGCCACCACCACCACCAAACACTTAATTTCACTTAAGTTAAACAATAGAGCTATATAATAAACAAAATATGTTGCTACACAGTGGGTGAAGCAACGCTGATTTTCTGTAGAGCCCAAAATATGAGCTATTTCAAGCTTTTATGCTGCATATAATTCTATCTCTAGCTAAAGTACTGTGGAACCGATTTAGATGAAATTTGTTTTGGAGATAGAACCCTGGGAAAATAGATTAGTTTTTATATCGGAGAACGGCACAGTTCACCCGGAATAGTGGTAAAAGAATTCTTTGCAGACGGAGTCGCGGGCAAAAGCTAGTATAAAAAAATAAGTCTTGTAAATCTTGTAATACTTTTATAAATCCTAACGTTGTCAATAGAGAACAAAATATATTCATAAAAAATAGAGTTCTAAATTTAAAAGTAAAATAGGTCACCTCATCAGAGTTTGTGACAGTATTTACTATATTTACCTATTTACCTACCGCTCTACCGCTCCTACCATTAGCATCGCGTCATACTAAACGACGAAATATTTAAATGGCAACTGCGGCTATCTTCGGATGAGACGGGCCAATTCACATGCGTGAGCCGTGATGGATGAGTCCGGCGATCAGACCCTTGTCCCCCCCTCTCAAATTTGCCTTCCCCCCGCGACGGACGCCCGGCCTAGTCTTGTAGGTGCCAGTGTTAGCGGGCTAGTAGAAGAAGTATTTTTTTTAGGCTCAGTAATTTGGACAGTGTTTTCCAAAATTCATGTGCGAAATTAAATTTAAAATTTACCATGAGCTAATACAGCGAAGGAAAACATCGTGCACAAACCTGCGAAGCAATTCAATGGTGTGAAGTACTCAATCCGCACTGGGCCCGCGTGGGGACATGGCCCAATTCTCATTTTGATAGGAGGGCTGTGCCCAGCAGTGGGACGTATATAGGCTGGAATGATGATTTTAGGCTGTAGCTAGTGCTATGCTAGTGATAATTCTTGTAAATCTTTGATACTAAAAATATCGACTTATTCACTTTTATTCAATTTTTTTCAAATTTTCTGTATAAGGTGAGTCGGTATAATTTGAGTAAACTACTCGTAATTGGGTAATGTCAAGACTCGGAGGAGGAGGGGTGCAACTGTCTGCATTGACTTCTTCTTGGAATCGCGCTTGTGGTTGTGTGAGCCATCAGGTGTTACAGTTGCACGATTCCATAAGAATGCACTAAAAATTTGGCCTTCAATCACTCCTGCTGGCTCGTGCTGAGGCAACAGCTTCAGACTGGTTAAAAATTATTTTCATGGGTTTTTGTATTCGGTTATATTTTTTGTTATAATTTTTTTCACGCTTTTTAGTGTAAATAATCTACGATACAATAGTTTAATGTTAACTGCTCGTCACCTTTTACGAAATATTGCTTTTTCCGATGCAGAGACTTTCATTATTGAGGAGTCCTGGTGCTTCACCACCCATTCCATTTCACCATATGCATTACGATGAGCATAAATTGCTTAGCAACTGTGTTAAGATAATTGAAATTCAACCCGTGAACTACTTGTTATTGGGTAGTAGCTCGGAGCTACTAGCTCCGTTGGTCACATGTGGTCTTCATCATTTCCACTTCACCATAATCACCAAATTAGGATGCAATCATTATATCCTAATTTGGTGATTATGGAACCTAATTGAAGGCATACCTATAAGAACGATTTTTTTTTTCAAATTGTTTCATAAATGACGGAGTTCTGAGGTAACAAACATAAAAAAAAATAGAACCGAATTGTTAATCTCCTCCTTTTTTTGAAGTCGGGACGATCACTATACAAGTCTCAGCGTATTGCTCTAGTGACCGCAAACGCGCTGTCCATCCAAACCCGCTCCTACTAGCGCCCAACCCGATCTACTGTAGGTGATCCATTACGCTGGCATTTTTGCGTAATCCCCGTTTATAAATATGAAATTGAAGGAAGATCTAGTGATGGTTAATCGACTGGAGGTCGGGGTCAGCCCGAATATCCCTAAGGCGACGTCGTCGTTCAGAAATATGAAAAGATATGTCCGTGGGGGAGCCTCAAATGCTTATATTTTGTGCTGAAAACGTGATCTAGATTTTCTTCTTTTTCCCATGGTTTTAGGGTAAATATTTCAGTCGGAAAAATCGGAATTCTTATTCGTCTGGCTGTCAACACCCCTTTTCTTAGGAACGCGTGGAGTTGCCAAGCTAAAATTAATACCAAATCCCACTTTTATCCTACTTTATATTATAAATGTGAAAGTTTCTGAGTGAGTGAGTATGTTTAATAAACTTGGATGACAACCGTTGGGCTTAGACTCACGAAATTTGGCATAGTGGCTTTTAATGCAATGTCAATGAAAACCACGATGTAATATTCGGGAATTCCATTCCAATGCTTCCAATGTAGGTACAGTCGTGCTCATAAACTTGTGAGCAAAAATATGACGCCTCTATAACGCCGTTAACAATAGAGTCGTGTTCGGATATTTTTGAGCACATTTTTGCTCATAAGTTTATGAACTCGACAATAACACTTAAGTTCTAATTTTGCACAACACCATAGGTATTTATTTAATTTGTGGACACCTAATTTCAAATGAAATCCAGATCAAGATCTAAATTCTAGACGCCAGGTTAGGTCAGGACGTTCAGGGTATCTGGGGGCACGGCAGTGCCCCCGCCAAGTCGAGCAAAACAAAAACAAAGGCGCGGCCATACCATACTTTTCTCGAAGCCATTCAGGCTATTTTCAACATTCCACTTAACCGCAACTCTATCGCAAAACCGTTTTTTTTTTCGAAATTCGAATCTCAGCCGACACTAAAACAACTCCCGACCCGATTCTAAAAACAATTGACTGCTGATTAAAAAAACAACCGCGCCCAGCATTCCGCGCGCGTAGTGCATTGCGAATCATAATCAATAATACCTCGCTGATTATAGAGTATTCTGTATTTTGATTATACATAATTATAGTTAGGGTGGGGGCGCTGATGAGCGATTTGGGTATTATTTGAGCTTTATTTGGGTATTTATTGCGCTCGGGTGACGATGCAGATATTATGCTCGGTTCGTCCCTTGAGGGCTTTGCGAACCCTTCGTTGTCGTGGACATTGATTTCTATGAGCATTTTTAGATGGATTATTTTTAATTTTATTTACAAAGGTGCGTGATGATTTTGAGTCTTTACTTTTTTTATTTTTGCGATAAAACTAAGATTGTTAGTAGAACAAAATTAAAAATGTTGTTTTTTTGTGACTAAATGGTTCTAAACTTGACAGTTACCATAAATAACATTGAAGACTTATACCATGTGACATAATTGTTTTTTACATATGAAGGTATGTTAGTTAATTTCTGGCTTTATATCAATTGAGCAGGAAAGATAAGAATTCTAACAAAGGTATGAATTACTAGAACCTAATATGAAATTGCAGCCCTTTCTCTATCAAGGAGACATTTCAATAGACTAAGATAAAAAAAAACTTTCTATATACCTATACTGCGTTAACAGGTACGCTTTTATTTAAATTGCAACGTTCATCATGTACATACCTACTCGTAACCTTGTAAGTCCGGTTTACAAATTTGCAAACCATTCTTCGATCATTTCCTGATATCCGATTGAGCTGAAATTGGCTATAGGTAGGTAGGTACTTACGTAAATCCGGCGATAGTACAATAATCTGGTACTTATATTGAAATTTTGTTGGTCCAGCCAGGATCGTCTCCGCAGGAAGGAACTTTCTTATACTTAGATATCTATCTCTAGGTGTCCTGTAGAGATTTCTCTATTGTGGTGTCTCCTATGCTGTACCTACAACGTAAGGTAGGTACCTAAACGGTTTAATGATTTGAAACTTGGTATGTATATTACAGTTTCGATGATATTGCACGTACAGTCAATAAAAAGTACAGAGAGCGAAAATAGACCGTATTAAAAAAAAAACCTAAATTCAGAATATAGTTTTGCAGTAGAACTATTTTAGAGTTTTACACAAAACTAAAAAAAGTCAATACGATAGAATTTTGTTTCACGCCTAAAACTCGTTTCAATATTTTCAACTGACGAAACGTATGAAATTGGTGTGAAAAAAAAGAGAACCGTGTACATCACGTGAACACTATTCAAGCAGCTTGGCCGTTATTTAAGTATCTAAAATACTTAAGCATTATCCGTACTTAGTCTTGACGTTTGCACTTCGTCAAATAGTACTATTATAGTAATATAGTATAGTAGTAGCATAGCGATATAGGTAGTAGTTTTATTTATATTATTCAATTGAAAATATTACAAGTGGTGGAAAAAACAGAAAACAAAACACCGCCAATAATAGCAGGTACATTACTGCAGAAGCCGCGAAATAGGGGATTGCCGGCCATCTAGAGATACGAGGCCGACCGACAATCCCTGTTCGCGGACGAGGCATGTATAGTGATTTTCTTAAAATTAATCCAAAGAAATAATACCATGTCACCATGTCACTTGATGATGAACTCATAACGGAAACAATATCACTTATTTGAATTAAAAACTACTCGTTTTAGTTTATAAGTATTTGTTGTTTTTTCTATTCCCGCCAAAACACTCTTTTTCATCTATTTTTTGTAAGCTGTTCGGGTTAATGTTTTTGCCACCAAATCTTGAGATTAATTTATTTATTAAAAAAATGACAATATCTTAGTAATTTGTTATTTTAATACATTGTTAACAATAAATGACAATACTTGTTTATTATATTGAATACCTGATTTAATCTTATTAATAAATAATCTAGTCAAATAAGAGATTAAAAAGTAAATACACATTCTTAAACTAAGTTTTTCTTAATTGGCAGTATTTTCATAGATAGATAGTCAATAAACAAACCCAGTGAAACAAAACAAAATACAATCACTTTGCTGGCCATGGCCAGGCAATGTTGTTTGAAATTCCATTACTGTCCTCTAATTTAAAATTAGAACGAATGTTCAATAAGTGCTATACAAAGACGTACTTTGCGTTCTATCATCATGATTATAAGAAAATAAGCACGACATTTCATTGGATGTTTTAGAAAAATATGTTCCAAACAACGAATCGATTGATACGTTATTTATTAAAATCGGACGAGTAGTCTCGATGCTACGGTGGAACATACGTATACATAGACTGCTATAATCATTACTCTTCCTTTGGCTTTGCCGTAGTCGAGTCACAAGGCAAGCTATCGGACGCCTCCAATTCCAAATTGAAATAGTTGATTCCAAAGATTGCGTTCCACGCTTTTTGATATCAAATCCGCATTCACCACAGATAATTCATAATACCTGGGGCTAGAGGTGCGTTCATTACCCGAGCCCCTTCGGTTTAGTTCACTGATGTGTCGATAAGCGCTTGTTTGGGGGCTACCTCAATTCTTTCGTAGGATTTTAATACCAATTAGAGTAGACAATATTGCGTAGCTCAAAGGATTGGGTCTTTATTAGTGTCGGATATTGTTATGAGTCCGTTGGTGTGGAAATGATAGGCAGATTGTGAGGGCGCCCCCGGTATGGAACACAAGCTGTGCGAATGGCTACAACACTAATTAGTGGCCAGTATCAATTTGCGTGTTGAAATTGGTTTGTTTTGATTTTCGTTTTTGTGCAGCCAGCGTTGAAATTTAACTATGTATTAAGGTGCATTTTTTTTAAACGGAGCTAAGCAGATTATGTGCAAAATCTGATAACAGTCTACCTTGAAACCATTTATAGATAGTGACACGAGAGTTGAAGTGAATAATTAAACACACACAGCTACGAAAAGATCTGATTGTATAAAAGGAGAATGAATGAAATGAATGAGTAAATGTCAAAATCCTGCTGTCATTACACAACATGTTGTAGCTGTGTGTGTACTGTGTAATCATTCACTTCAACTATCGTGGCAATACCTATACTACTTACTCCAAGGTTCAGTGTCAGTTGTATGTATGACTATCTATATAGGCTATCTTCACTTCTTCTTCTATCTTCACTTGCAATTCAACGTGAGAATCAGCCTTATTATAAAGTTTCGTGATTATCTTGTCACTCGTAACTAAATAATATACTTCGGGACATAATCAATTCACGATGATAACATAGCCTAAAATTGTCTAATATATAATGTAGTTTAAATTTCATGATTTTTTATTGAAATTATTACGATGTTTATTTACTTCTCGCTTGACAGTTGTGACAACATGCATATTTTATAGTTGCAACCGCTTTGTGGCGCTGTTGTTGAGCACGGTCTCAATATTAGACTTAGGGGCTGTTTCACCATCCATTGATTAGTGTTAACTGGCGGTTAGGTGTGATGCCGTCTCTATTTGTTTTGTTCGAATAGACGGAGACGGCATCACATTTAACCGTCAGTTAACACTAATCAATGGATGGTGAAACAGCCCCTTAATCTGTATAGTATGGTATTTTTTTTAAATAAATGTTATGGTATGCTATGCCAAAAGTTTCCCTTAAACGTCACACTGATGTTCCCGCCGTATACTGACACGTCAGATTAATCCGCAGTTTTGATGGATGGCCACAGATCCTAATGCAGCCGTTTTTTGTTTTTTATTCCCCCATAGACAAGTGCGTTTTCTCACGTTCATCCTAAAACAGTTTGCCCGGGAATAATTGCATTATTTCGTGTTATTGGCAACATTGAAGCCTACTGTCTACGAGTATGCCTGTAAGGGTGATAATTTGGGGTTGCCACCCTTCTCTTTAATTATGGATATCTCGTTTATCATAACGTTTAATAGCTAGGTGAATTATTACACTAATTATTGTTATCGATGTAGGGAATTTAGTTTTTATTGATTACTAGCTGTTGCCCGCGACTCCTTCTGCGAAGAATTCATTTATTGCTATCCAGTGGGAACAATGCAATTTTTCTGGCATAAAAACTATACTGTATGCCCGTCTCAGGCTTTTAAAAGTTTTTTTTATATCAATTTCCGTCTAAATTGATTTTGCAAATTAAGCATGAAAAGACAGAGTCACTTTCGTATTTACATATAATATTAATAAGGATAGAAAGGGTAACAGTTTAATTTTGATCGCAAAATCACATAGAGCCCTTACTCGAAAACTATTTTATTAATTAAAACTGTCTTGAACCGAAAAATGATACTTGAAATGATAGCCTTAGGTACACTACATAGTTATATAAAACCTAGATACTTTTTTACGAAGGTTTACATGTTGAGTTCTAAGGTTGTTCATATTAGATGATATTATAGTAAAAATGCATGGAACTGTCAAACTTCATCATAGTCATCATGTCAGCCAAAAGACGTCCAATGCTGGACATAGGCCTCCCCCAAGGCTCTCCACTCAGACCGGTCTTGTGCTTTTCGCATCCACCGCGATCCCGCGAACCAGGTCGTCGCTCCATCTTGTTGGAGGCCTACCGACAGCTCGTCTCCCGGTCCGCGGACGCCATACTGTCAAACTTAAAACGACTATTTTATGTAAGTGGCTTTAAAGAAATCAATACTGGCACAAAATATAACTAAGTACTTTCAAATAAAAATAAAATTGATCTAAATTCGAAATCCGTACGTGGCGCGTTCGAAAATAGTTCTCGCCTGCCAGTATTCCCTGTAGATTAGCCAAGCCGGGACATTTCACGAGCGGCTGCCCGCTGACCTTTCTGCCAGGGCTAAGGGGCCAAGCAAAATGCCATCATGTTTTCATTTTTTCCACAGTCCGTTCACTAGACGGCACTCGATTAATTCTTCACGGTACGCTTGTCAAAATGTGATTTAATATAGCTAGGGACTGCGCTTTGAGTGCACACTGGCCGTGGGCTGCCCAAAGGGTTGTTAAATGACTGTTTGATATATTTTAAAATGCTTTAATAGCTTGAAGCGGGATAGAATTTCCAATTAACTCTGATTGCAATGCTCGAAAAGAGGAATAATTTACAATTGTTACTGTTTTGTAAGTGTAAACACTTTAAATAAAGATTAAAGATTAATAAGCAGAAATCTATTAGGGCACCATCAATTACTTTTCTTAAACATTTGCTATGTAATGTTTATGTTGTGTTCCTTAAAACAGGCTTCAAAATATACTGTTGCATGCCTAGGCCTGCAAGACAACAGTCTTTCGTTTCAATGCAAAACGTCAAATATCCACGATAAAGGCCATTATACACGACTTGAAATTAATAATCTGAATTTCTATGGTTCACTTAATTAGTTACTGAATAAATTCACATGGCTATAAATATTCTATATGTAAGCATATAAATATTGCCGACGAGTTTTAAGTCAAATTACAATTTAATTTAAATAATTAGGTATTCATGTAGCTGATTAAATGGGCTGCAGTTCGTGTATATGGCCCTAAAAAGCGTGTATATTCTACATATAAATATTGCCGACGAGTTTTAAGGTTGATTAAATGGGCTGCAGTTCGTGTATATGGCCCTAAAAAGCGACACACTATAAAAAAAGTTTAGGCGGGAATATTGACAAGTCATTTTTTTTTGATTGACTGGACTTGGGGTTTAGCCATTTTGCAAGTAAGTGCCATTGTCATTTCAAGTTTCGTTTAGAAACGTGATACGTGATTTTTTATTTTTGCAGTCCGTTATATCTACATGTTTTAAAGCAATTACGTTTTTTTGGATTATTTTAACGTTTTAAAAATTCATTTTAGAATGCAATAAACACTTATATAGATGGTAGTTATAATTTGAGTCTGGTACAATTTTAGTTGTCTTACGAATAAAAATTTGATTTCTAGGAGTTTTTATTTCTTTTAGTGCATGTTTGAGAAAATCACTATACAAGCCTCGGCGTGAAAGAACATGCCAGCCTCTTTCTTTCCCGGCCTCTGCAATAATGTACTATTCTACCCTCGTTTTGTGCCGTGTGACAAAGAAACGATTGTGATTCTGTGTGTTAGACTTTAACACAATAAGACCTAAGGACGAACACATGAATCAAATCACTTTACTCTGAATTAATTTATTTATTTATAGTTGGTTTTTAACCCCCGACGCAAAAAGAGGGGTGCTATAAGTTTTACCGCTATGTGTGTCTGTCTGTGGCACCGTAGCTCTTATACGGGTGAACCGATTTGAATGCGGTTTTTTTATTTGAAAGCAGGTTTTCTAGCGATGGTTCTTAGACGTTTTATTAAAATTGGTTTAGCCGTTTTTGAGATATCGCACTTTGAAGTGATAATGTCGGGGGTTTTCCATCTTTTTCTTGGTTATAGGTGATAACACTTTATACAAGCTCTGTTGCATGGGTCCAGCTCTGCGTACCTATAAGTTGTTAATTATGTGACATTTTTGAAGTTAAAATTTACGTTCCAAAGGCAACGTTACGTTGCGGTTCCATTCAAAAGTGAACGTTACAAGTGGCATTATCTATCAATAACTCCCCAAAATAGGCACCGCAATTCCAATTTGCCGCGTCACTCCGGATTCCAATAGGAAACGGGGATAAATGGAGTCACATTCCAATATGTCACCGAGCCCCGACCATTCGGCTTTTCGGCATTCGAGATTCGCGTTTGGATATTCGTCGCGTTCGCCCGCATAGTGTCGGCGCATGCCGCGCGGCCTTCACGCACTTCTAATTGTGATGTTTGATTGTTTATTATTTTGCACTAAACTTGCTTAGTTATTGTATAAACGAGGGGCGCATGGTCAAACCCGATAAGTCGAAATAATTGAGTTCTTAAAAAAAGATCACTATGTAAAACATCTAAATTTAAAATTCCTACAAAGTAGATCGACTTGGGTGTTGGGTTTGACGACGAGCCCCTACTAGCCTAATAAAAGGCGTGCAAGCGATTCTTAATCCTCGAAAATCTAGGCAGTATTGTAAAGAATATCATAACTGTTTTCATTGTCTTTTTTTAAGTGCATGGGATCGAGTCATTAAATTTTACATAATAAAGTCACTTCTGACTCGCAGTCACTACTATTATTACGGTAGTGATTGAATATAGTTACGATATCAAAAAGCATAGGTAGTTGATAGAATAGGCCATTGGAATAGATCTAGTTAAAGAGAGTTAAAGAAAATATATTACTAAGTATATAGATAGAGTCATTCACAATGACGCGTGCCGTGGTTCTTATTACAATGTCATTAATGTTTAATTTTGACAAAATCACGTGTCTTCGTGGATGGCACTAGGTATATTATATATTATTATAGAAATTGTCTTATCGAATTTGGATGGCCATGAAACCCTTAAATATAATTTTTGCAAGGAATTTGTCCTGGCTACAATTTGAGGTAGGGCAGTGATAGTTATGGCTTAAGAAATTGATCGAAACTGATCAAGCTTTGTTGGGCCAATGTCCATTTGACATGTTCATAAAAACCGTTTGTTTGATATAGGGTGTCTAACTAATTGTAAGGCAACTCTTCTCAAATCAAATCTAAGGAAATTTCAAGGAAAGATGACCCCGTCACGTCTGTCTGAACATGTCAGTAGTAGTCACGTCGAGTCGCGCGCCGCCATATTGTCCTCGCCCTGCATTAGCGAGTGAGAGCGTTATTGCCTGTATTGCGTCTGATTTGAAATATTTCCACGGAACCACTTATTCGCACCTCGCGGGTAGGCCGATGGAAGCGTCTTGATGCTTGTGACGCTAGGCTAGGTATTAATAAGGTCAATATTTATGTATTACTAGCCTTTACCCGCTACTATCCAAACCTCCAAACATGTTCACAAACTTTCACATTTATAATTATTAGTAGGATTTGTGTTTAGTATAAAAACCAAATTTGATACGCAGCCAACCTAGCCATTACCTATACCTACTACGAAAAGAAGAGGGTATGATACGAACTTCGAATTTTGAACTTCAGAGTAATTAATAAATAAACTACATATTTGTATATCCTGGGCACTTTCTCAAGCTGAGGTTTCATAAGCTAGAGTATAGTTAACGTTTCATGGTATGCTCGAATGTTACTGGCCACGTACCTAGAAAGCAGGCGCAATTATTTTTCTAAATTTTATTTTGATTTTACTTTTTCTCCAGAAATACCAAAGGGATTTAGCTCATACAGCGACTCAGTAAATCTATGTTCTCTTTTCATCGATATAAACAGGTAATAATAGGGAAAGGAATCATTTTTCTTTGGATATCTATGGGCGACGGTAATCACTTAACATCAGGTGAACTGTCTGCTCGTTTGTCTGCTATTGCTATTACATAAAAAAACCCGAATGTGAAAGTATTTTTAAATATTTTAACAAAATACTAAATTGTCAATTAAACAGATAGATTCGATATGTACTATGACGTCATGTAAAAGCCATACTAAATATATTTTTCTAAAAAGCTTCACTCGCTCGTATCTCCCTTATTTTTCATCAGATTGTTGTTAGCATCGTTCGTTTTATTTTCCAGTTTTATATCACGTTAAGTAATTTAACAGATTTGTGTTCGATGCATATTTCCTATTCCAAATACCAAGACGGAGTGTTCCACAACCGCGATCTCGCAGATTCCTTGCATACGAGTCTCAGAGGGTAATCGCGCTGTAGTGCAGCGTTTTGTGCGGTATTGTTAGTGGCGGGGCAATCGTATTCGAGTCGCGTGCCTATTCTAATGGGCTTACACGTCGAGTGCGTTTATTATAATTTTGCTGGAGGTTTTTCGGTGTCGAAGTGGTTTAGTAGTCAGTACCTGCTTTAGTGATAGGGATGTGGTTATGTGACGTGTTCAAGTAGTTTCTCTGAAATTTGGTTTCGCAGAAGCAATATTTGACATGTAGGTATGTAATGTTTATTAGGTACGCGATTTATGTCTTTGTTGTTGTATTGTCATCATCATCTAAAAGGACCGTTTCGTGGAGCCGTTTTTATTAAATTTTTGCTAACTTCAAAAAATTTCAATCGAATAGTGAAAATCCATCCACACTAGAGCTGTATGTAGGAATATGCATACATAACGTTGCATGTATTTCCTTGAACCGCTCTGTATCGGCTAGATGGACTTTAATAGAATTTAACATAATCTCAAGTTATGGGATGTAGGGCATAGACGTACTCTCAGAATCAGAGTGATGCTTAGGCCGCTGTGTCCACGCGGGTCCAATGCGGTTTGGAAACTTCACACTAATCATTGAACTTCTTCCCTGGTGTGTTCGGGTTTCCTCACAATGTTTTCTTTCACTGTTTGGTCATGGTACATTTAAAATGAAATTTCCGAAAAAATGCTCTGCTTGAGAGGTCATAAGTCAAATCACTTAGGCAGCACGACTTTTATTATGGGAATGTTTCACACGAAATATAAGTGAGGGGACGGATATCTTGAAAACGAGTTTTCGGTCACATGTTTTGGCAGGCAATTTTTTTTTATTAAACACTTGATAAAAATGTAACCACCTCTCTCATCTTAAAGTGGCAATTTTTTTTACACCTAAGCTACTTTTTAAGCTAATTTCCGATCCAACCCAAGATACTAAAGTGTTAATCGAACACGAAAAAAACTGGCCAGCTGCCAAAACCACGGGAGATGGTAGATTGCCGCGAAATACCTAGAGAACTGTCATCGTTTAGAAAAAAAAACAAAATCTTGCGCAAGCCGACAGTTTTTATGCGCCGGCTGTACGCGTGCGCGTCACCTGTCCCACGTGGCCAAAGATAATGGCGGATACAAAGCCGGCCGAAAATTCCATTGTTGAAAACGTGCATTGATTTAATGCTAAGACAGACAGGGCATGTGCAGTGGGATCTCGGACTGTATATTTATGGATTGGCGACTACTGCGAGCTATTCGGATATCGAACCGTGCCGTGTGTAATTTTTAATGACAGCAGAAGCTTTTTTTTTTGGGAGAGTGAATAAGGAAAACAATCTCTATCCGACTTATAAGTTAAAAATACTTTTATAAATAAACACCTACCGGCAAGCGGTATAAGTAGTCATTCATATTGTTAGATATAGTTTCATATATAAGTATCGAATGCATTAATAATTAATGTTTAAAAAATATGTTATTCAATAAAAAAAGTATTTATTTAGGCCAAGATTTAGTTACTTACTTTTTATTTGGCGTTTCATGTGCCGATTTAAGGGGAGTTCAGACTTCTAATTACTACTCTATATTACATCGGTATTTCCCTAACAATGCAACTACATATCTCCGCAACAAAAGAGGCCCAGTAGAAGACAGGATGCGGTGGAAGGACTGCATAGAGTAAGGTCTCAGGCGCATAGGTAAGAGAAAATCGTGGAGAAAGGATAGGGAAAAAGTAAAATGGAGAAAAATCGTTGAGGAAGTACCCACAAAGGGTTGTAGCGCCGCAGGAGAGGGAAAGAGAGAACACAACTACATAAACAGCTAGTTCGATTTATGTAAATACCTAATACTTATTATAATCTTTGGTATTACAACACAGTTCCCATGTAAAGATAAATAACACGAATGTGTAAAAAATCCTGTAAAGATATTAGACAACGTCATAAACTTTACGTTGAAATAAATGGAAATAAAACTACACAAATATTTACATATGCACGTTTAAAAACTGAAACGAACAACCGCTATTGCTGCCAATTAAATATGAATCACCGATTTCTCTTAATTTTTCTTTTACCGGTTGCATTAGGTGCTTAATTCCATCTCCATAAAAATACTGCATTGGTTGCATTACCAAAAGTCCCCCTTGATTCCCGAAACTCATTCATAGATCACGCACTACGAATTCTTACCTGCACCTTTGGCATCCTTAATGATTTATGTATACTGGCAACTTTACTAATAACTTACCATGACTTTTATTTTCAAGTAAGTAAGGGTAAACATTGTTTATTTCATGACTGTATAAGTTGGTCGACTGTGTCCAGTACTGTGGACAATTGACGTACAAATGGCAGTTTTAGATGGACCTCGTATTTTATTGATTTTTACGACGCGTCGTATTTTATGTCTATTGTGGGGCGACGGGGAGTATGCATGGCAAATTAACAAAAAAATATAACCAATAATATTATTTTACAATTTTGCGCAATACGTATTTATTTATCAATGAAAATTTACCAAAAATGAAAATAATAATAAAATTAAAAAGCTGTTAGAGCGCTACTCCTACTTTAAGTATATATATATATTCTTTGAAAAAGACTAAGATCAGGTATTTAAATGTGTAAATTAAATATTATACATATGGACCTACTCATTCATAATAATATTTAAGTGCTCTCGATAAAGACTTGGGTTCATTCTAAGCCGTTTTTCCGATCCGCAAATTTATTTTATTTTATTCAGGTATAATAAATAAAAAATACTTCGAAAGTAATATTTAAATTACATTGTTGAATTCCTGTTGCATACTAAAAGCATTGGTAGCAAGAATAAGCCATGCTTCCGCCTATAGCTTCAGGTCCTACACTATATTAACCCGTCATTGAGTTCTCTATTTATTTTCATTGCTTAAATAAGCACTCGAATAAACTCAAAAGTATGCAACTCCACGGCCACTGGAAGTGCAGAGCCTACCTGGCGGGCGGCGAATTGCAAGCGCAGTACGCAGAAACGCACAATGCATGTCATTTTTTTCCCAATCCAGCTTAGAGAGCGCAAATTCCATAAGGACACCTGGTCGGAACATGGCCCCGGGGGTCCTTCCACTGATTGATAGAGGTCCCATCACAAACGCGTTTCGTAACAATACCAGAAAAATCCTCGCGCTTCATTTGAAATGAAGTCGGCGACTCGGCGTCTGTTAAAACAATCAATGACCGGGATTTGTGAATGGGCTGTGAAACAAAAATTGCTTTGAAAGGGCCTGGGTGGTGCGCAGGAAGTCAGGTGAATTATTAAGGGCACCTCGTAGGTGAGGTACAATAGGCGCTTGAGTCTGTGACTTGCCAACTGACTGTTAAGTCGATACTGCAACGGGTGTATGAAAATAACAATGTGTATGTAAAACTTGCTCAGCTAACTGGCACCGCGTTTCTTGGTCCAGGTAGACCTGCCATACTCAACTTTATTTTGTGTGGCCCACAATAAAATGTGTTATGTAAATGGTGCATTGGGTCCCGTATTTATTGTCAACAGTATATACTTATTAATGTCTAAATGGTTGAAAATCAATGTTATTTTTATGCCAAGCGGGCCGCAAGTTGATATTATGAGCAACGACTTGGGTTCAGGTGGGATTATTTAAATGTACCAGCATACAAGTTGTATTAAAATCAGTCATACTTTATGTCAGTTGGAAAAATGTTCCCATACATTAAGCCATATTCAAAGTATACCTACATCCTCTATCAAAATGAATCAGAAATTCCTGTAAATTGAAATACTCAGGATTATTTTTTAATTCCCTTATATTTATTTTTGGTATGCTTACGCCTTTTGAATCCGCTATCAACTAGCTAATATTTTATATACGAGTACTTATTTTGTCCTGTTTTTGTCTTGATTGAAGAGTTTAAACTTTGCCTAACTTAACTTTTATAACTCGAAAGACAATTTCAAAGCTAAAATGATATTAATTTTTCATTCAATTCAAATCAAAAGCCACCAAATTCAGTTAAACACCAGGATTACATAATATTTACATTAAGAGCCCGCTTCCGACTTATCCCAGATTCGCATACGGAAGATTAATGCAGGCAAAATCCTGCATAGGAGAGACAATAATTTGATTGATCTCTTAATGAATATGCAGATATGTTAAGTGGGTATAAGACCCGCAAATAAAGGCTCCCCGAGGTGCGATTGTGAGCCTACTGCCATGCTGGAGGCAGATTTTAATCTCAGATAAGTGGAGCAGGGAACAGTTTACATAAATTTCGCCGTTAGCACCTTGTTAACAAACTGCAGTGTTTGATAATGATTAGATTGTCAGATAAATGCATGCTGGTTCGTGATAGTGAAAATTTACAGTTCGTTATTGCGAATGTTTGCAAAGATAGACGTGTCGTGATGGACTTCGGTAATAAAATGCATCGGCTTGTAAGTTTCCGCGCGGACGAATACGCAGGCAAAATGTAGTCTCATACGCGGTGTTAAAAAAACCTGTACGATAATTTAACCCGTATTAAGGCTAGTAGGTTACCTACTGATTATTACTAATACGATACAAATGAAAAAAAAATAAAACGAACTCTACTTTTTGTAGCAAATACGAAATAAATTGACGCAAATTTCAAAATTAAAATGTTGCCAGCGCTTAGGGAAAGGAGACGAAGCAATAACGGAATCTTCACCCAACCCTTCTAATTAATAGCCATCACTGTCTGCGGCACTCGACGCTGGCAACACTTTTAAGTTTTTTTTAATATGCTTCCTCACCTCCGTAGAACAGAAGGGATAATTACTTTTTCCTCCCGCCAAGTTAGATGCTGTAAATCTCGCTACGTGGGTACAATTAGGAAAGTTGGTGTTTAAATGACGAGTTGAATAACTTAAACTTTTGGTTTAATTAAAAACGTGCTTGAAGTTTTTTAGATGAGACTTTGAGGTAAGTACTTTTTGCATACCTGCCGATTCTATTTAATTAGGCATATGTAGATGAAAAACTTAAGTAAATGACTTTTTGTATGTAGTAACACAATTGATATGGGACTTAAGTCATTTTCAAGCATGGAATGTCGACTTAATTCTACGGAGACCTCAAGACGTTACTACTACATACACCACGTACATTTTCACCTATTATATTTGTAGATACAGCTCATAATAATCATAACAGTTCACGTATAAATACAATGTCTTTTAAAGTTTTGTAATATACCAGCAAATGGTCGTGTTAGTTTGACTGGAAGTATATATATATAATTCAAGATTTTTTAATTGTGACTGACATAGTCCGACCCTTCGAGTATGAAATGTAGTAAAAGTCAAAACCCCATTTTTCAGGAGAAGCAAAAACAAAAATGGTAACATTTACTTTCTGTATTCTCGTTTGAAATATTAAAGTTATAATGAACCACTAAAGCTCATTAATCTTAGGTTTTTGAGTTGTTCATTAGAGAGAATCTCAAAATAACGGAGTTTCAATAGTACCAGATACAGATATAGATTAATCTATATAGGATAACATGGCTTTTACTAGAAAAAATAAATAATGCAACTGGCTTCGACGACATTTTTTTCAAGCTTTGCATCAGTAAAGAAATCAAGTCAAAAAAATGTGTATCTTACGACTAAAATGTCTTAAAAATATTCTGTTATGATTCTATCACATTATGTAGCATAAGCCATACCTACTTAGCTCCCCAAACTGATCATTACGACATTAAAAAAAAAAAACAAAAAAAACTGGGTTTTGAAAGTGAATCAGAGCACGTCGTAAAAGACATTTTTTTGCGAATTTGAACATTTTAAATATACAGATAGAGCTCGCGTAAAAACTCATTTTGGCCAAAATGGATTTTACGACATTTCATACTCGAAGGGTCGAGGTTTCCATACATTGATCCATGGTCAAAGTGAACCGTGTCAAAGGTGATTACATTTTGAATCAAAAATTGCAATATATTACCCTTTTTTGCCCATACTTACCCAACCATCTGTTGAAATATTTTATTGAGTACTCGAAAAATTTTGTCAAAAAGATTTAATTAAGTTCTAATCTCAGAGCCATCTAAAATTTACAGAAATGAAATTTAGCTCTGAACGAGTTGACTCAAGAGCTGATTTTATTTCTAGTCTAGAGTTTTACTGTGGGTGGATTTAATATACAATTGATTATAGATATAGTCGACTAACAAAAGCGTTTTATCATTTTGACAGTTCCTGCATCAGATGAACACTAAAAATGATTGACAATTTGTATGTAGTATTGCTATTCGAATGCTATATAATATATGTTTCTTTGCTAAGCTTACTACTTCCCTGCTACTGACTACTTTTGTTGACTGTACTTGCATTGTTTTATTGTATGTATACAAGTCAGTCTGACTGATCTGATCTGGAAGGGAGTCAAAACGAATTTGCAAGATTTCACGAAACAAATAGGGTAAGTTGAATAAAAGCTTGTAAAATAGTATTTGATGTACGTGTAAGGAGTATAATAAAGAGTTTTTATTATTTTATTAAAAAAGAAATAGAATCGACAGACGAATTTATCGGTCAACTATAGCCGAAGAGACGCTTTACGTTTTAAAATATAAACTATCAACTAATACCTAATTACAAGGCAGTCAATTAAAGGCGTACTTAAAGGCTTACAAGAAACTATCTTATCCTCGGAGACCTTTGTGAAAGAAAAAACAAGAAATCTAATTAAGTCGATACGGTTCTGTTTGGAGTGGCCATCTCCGGCAATAACCGCTTGTAAGGGATCAGCGAGAGAGATAAAAAAGGTAAGACGCGGACAATCCTTTTGGCTGAAAATTGAATAGTTGGATTACGCGACCTGGGAGGGCTGCAGGGTTGACAGTTATTTGCAAAAAATGCAAGAGTACCCTGAAACTAAAAGAAAATGACACTTCGTCAATCTCGTAGGTAGATGGAATTTAACGAAATTGGAATAACCATTTAGATTAGGGTTGCCATAAGTGTGGGGACGCAGACTGGGACATTTAAAGAAAAAGTAGTAAAGGTAGAAAAAAAGGAACTTTTATTACAACAATAGGTAACTTTAAAGGTTTAGTCCTTGCCTAAACACAAAACCACTTTTAATACAGTCATTCAATGTCAGCAACCCGCCAGTCGGGTTCTCTGTTCGTGCGCTTTTCGCTACAAAGTGGAAAATGCACGTTATCGGCTATGTTATAGCTTAGCCAGTTAGTCGTGTTTATTGTAGGTTTATTATTATTTACCAAGTCCAGCCCCCTACTGAATCACTACGATTTTTAAACCGGGACAATTTGCTTGTCGGCCGGGACGCCGGGACACCATGCTTCAAATCGGGACATGTCCCGGCCTACCGGGACGTATGGCAATCCTAATTTAGATACACGTCCTCCAAAAACACATTTTACAATGTTTAATTAGATATTCTTCGAAATCTATTTAACAATTTAATATCAAACAACTATACAATCGTATGAATATGATTATGGTAATAAAAGTTAAGGCAGAACTTTACTTAAATAATTTTGATGTATTTACTCGTAGCTTCAACTTATTGTCTGCAAATCTTAACGACTGTTAAACTTTAGATAAATTCGGACCTTAACGTGTTAAGTCAGTTGTGCGTCTTGAAAACATTAAAGCTTATTTCACTTACAAGTTAATGTAAAAATCAGCCTTATCATTTTACTGCTGATGTAGGAACTGTCATGAAAAGGTAAAGCAATAATAATGAGGGCTATCGCGTATGAATTCGCCACTAGAGGCGCTAGTGTAGCGTGAGGTCTCCGAATTGTCAAATCTCATAGTTTTTGGGTGAGCTACGCGGGTTTATTTATAATTAGAATAATTTTGTGAATATTTTGCAATATCTGAAATTAATTATGGCAAATATGCGTTCCGGGACAATGAATGTCTGTGTTTTGAGACAGTTTTGTCTTTCGGAAACCTTTTTCCTCCCTTTTTTCCGAACAAAACGGGGACTATGCAACACTGTGGCATGCTCGATATTTTTATGGTACAGTTTTAAGGTGTATTAAATATGATTTTAATCTAAACTTTGTTTTCACGCCCGTAATAACAGACTTTGAAAGCCATACTTAAAAACCTCACGCAACAGTGCGCCATCTAGTGAGACCAAAAACGATAGCCCTCATTGTTCCACTACGCCTACTTGGAAAGATTTGTCGATTATTATTATATAAATCATATAGTCTAGTTAATAGAATTTTGTAGAATAATTGTCATGAAATGTAAATTAGTACTGTAAAAAATATACCTAATAACGAAAACTAGAGGCAGCCCTAAAACGGTATATCCACATTGTCCCGTATTGTCGGTCGCGGACTGATTACGCGCGACATTGTGTCGCGGACATTGACGCAATTAAGTATTAGGAAAGATTATTGTGGATTTTCCATGTCCGTTGTTACCGATTCCGTGCGATACCCAAGTTGTCCAAGTATTACATGGCACGTTTATTAAAGAAAACTTGAAATAATCTTTTAAAATAAGAAACAGTTGAGATCCGGAAAACTTACTTTTTTTTCGCAAGGTGAAACAAAACGATTTTCATCAATGGTTTTTACGTAACTCAGAAATACTTATTGTATAGTAAAAACGTATTCATAGTTAGTAATCGTTGATAGGTAGGTATTTAAAAAAAATCCAAATCCTTATAAATACTTATTAATGAACTAAAAGAATTTCCTTGCTCACCCGCGACCTTACGATAGCTAAGCTTATGCAAAATATGTGTGTACTTATTGCAAATGCGAAAGTAATCTGTCTACTTCATCACGCTTAAACCGCTGAACCGAGTTAGAGGTGGTCTTTTTTAATATCATGGGACACTTGACACCAATTGACCTAGTTCCAAACTAAACAAAGCTTGTACTATGGACACTAGGCAACCGATAAACATACTTATATAGATAAATACATATTAAACATCCAAGACCAGAGAACAAACATTCGTATTATTCATACAAATATCTGCCCCGACCGGGATTCGAACCTGGGACCTCAAGCTTCGTAGTTAGGTTCTCTAACCACTTAGCCATCCAGTCGTCCGGTATGGAGATAATTTGAAACCCTGGGAAATACGTAGGATAGTTATTATCGGAAAATTACATAGTTCCCGCGAATTAGCAATAAATGAATTCTTGGCAAAAGCTAGTATTAGGTACATATAAAAAAAATCTCCTCAGGTGCGATCAGTAAACATCTCAATAAGAATTTCCTCAGAATGTACAACTTAATAATGCACTCCCTGATAATTCGCGTTTCGGTAATTCGTATTATGTACTCGTACAGACTTAGTAAGTATAGTACACGAACGTATACAAAAACGAAATCAGGGCGTGCATTATTAGGTCGTTGAATCCGAACCATACTTTATGAGACGTACCTACAATAATCGCAACCGCCTTTTCAAATACTAGTGTTTAATAGACTTTGTTTCGAATAAACTTTGCTTTCCTTGGAAAAGTGGTGTAGAGACGAAGTAGCACTTTCTATTTTTACAAGAATACGTTCGCGACAGGCTTGTAGACACTGTTAAGAGACTGCGGACTAGTTAACAAGTGCAACGCCATTGCACGCCACTTAAGTGGTAAATTCGAGGAAGCTGTCATCTGAACACAACCCATTGCAATCGCTGAAGTGGTCTGCTAACGAGTACGTGTCAAAGCGAACCACTTCATTAGTTGAGCGAAGCGCTCGTCCCCGCGGGGGAGCAGCGAGCGAAGCGCCCCCGGCGAGCGAAGGCTCCACGAACCCCACTCCTCTATTTAGTAGGCGTCTTACCAACTCCAAGCCGCTAATTAGACGACGCCGACTCTCTTCTCATTAGTGGCGAAATTATGCAGTTTGCCGGAATTCGGGTTAACTGTGAGGTTGAGAAAAACTCGAGTGAATATGAACGCGCCATGAATTCTGTAGCTGTTTTAATTTAAATACGCCTCCTTAGCATGTAAGATAAAGCTGCAAATTAAAAAAAGTACTTAATTAAACGTTCACAAAAGGGATAATATTGCTAATTAGAAGCACCGCACGGAAAAAAGTGTCCGAAAATGCTACCGATAAAATTCTCTTCCCATTTAGGTAAGCGGGCGAATACCGGCATATTTGTAAGTAGGGAAGCACTCTCTCGGGCAAACAACGTTTATCTACAGCACATTGGGTTAATGAATGGGGGAGGAAGAACGAGAAGTAGGCAGGCATTATTTTAATTAGGAAAAATGCTGGCGTTCTCACCTAGGGGCTCGCAGGGAATGCAGACAGGTATGGGCGAGGGTAATTTTATGCTTCAGTACGTCACTGAAGTTCGGCAGTGTGCTCCACTTTGTACCTTTATTTTCTTCTATTACATACATTTGTACCTATTTATGTATCAAAGAAAAAGTTTTGCTAAATGGTTATAATGATTATGAAAAACGTTCAGTCAAGGACTTTAGTTAATTCATGAGTTACCATGGAACCATATCAAAGTAAACGTCATAGTGAAATCGCATTATTTAGTAAGGAAAACGGATTAAATGGTGGCTCATGAATTGACCTTACCTAAAGAGATTTTTATGATTCACGAATACTAACATATATCAGACATATTTGCCACGGGATGTACCTAATCTGCCTGTGCTTATGACCTTAGTAAATGTGTCCAAATATCAGAAGTTCAGGTAATGTAAACACATACATACATCCCGTAGCAAATAGGTCTGAAGTTTTCAAATATTTCGCAAAATTACACGTTTGCTCTTAATTTCTCAACCTTCACTCCCGCCATAGAAAAGCCCAGATAAATTATTAACCTGTCCGTTAGGCAACAAATAAGCAACGAAGTACTAAAATTTAGCCGCGCCCCACCCCGCCCACCTTTTCAGCGGAAGGTAGCGTCGAAAAAACGCCGCGTCATAGGCAAATCATTTACGAAATATTGACAACAATAAACGATTGCCCTGCGAGGACTTTAAAAAATGCCGGTTATTAATATTTGTTTTCTTTGTCCGGGACCACGTGTCCCCACACCTGAGCTCTGCGAATGACATTGCCGAAAAAAAAATACAAAAAATAGCCGACGCCACGCGAAAAAGAGCACAGGCGCAAACAGACAACAGCCAGTTTGAATGATTGCTTCCCTGGAAGAGCGGCGGGTCCATTTTTCACAAGTGCCATTCAGGGCTTTCATGTTGCGCACTGTGTATTTTATATATATTTTTTATTTATCGGCCCTCCCTCTGCCAAATTGATATTCGAATGCGAATTTACGGCGTCCAGTTCCTCTGGTTTATTCATTTAGTGATTTCGTGATGGCAAACACGCAGGTAGATGTGTTTAATTTCGAAATGAATGTTTATTGCCGCGTTTCCGTTTCATTTTCAATGATGCATTCGTTGTCTGCGGGACTTGTTTGCACTATACGCTTTATTGCGACGGATTTTACAGCTTTCCATTTTATGAGCTTAAATTATTCCTCAAGCAACACGTAACAAAATAATATATACAACTACTTAGGTACTTGACTAAAAAAAGGATAAGTCCGCCTTTGTACAAGCATCTCCAAGTTCTGCGTTTACATACATACATACTTGAATTGGCTAAACCATTAACATAACATTGAAAAAAAAAACAGAATTAAATTAGAAGATAAAAGTCTACAAACAATTCCGGGGTGCAGTCCTAACTAACCAAACTGTCATGTTTAATTGAATAAAACACGAAGCACACCCTCACATGACCACAAACACGCCTCATGAGCCCATATCCCCCAAGTTTCTCAGTTTTCAATCCCCCAGTTCTCACTTCCCAGTCCCCCAGTTCCCAACGAAGCGATAATCGAAGCGGCTATAAGTCCGGAGCTATCCCGATGTCTAATGACATAAAAAGTATGTCCCCGATGTAACGCTGGCCGAGGCCGGTATCGAGAGTAGATGTTGGAGACAGTTGGGACACTCTTTTGAAGTAAAGGTTCAGTACACTACAAAGTTCTAGGTTTTTATTACAGTTTATTACGTGTACGAATAGCCGCGGGTTTACGGTGGATGCAAGCCGCTTCCAACTGAAACAACTGGAAGTCTATGGGGGAGGCCTATGTCCAACAGTGGACGTCGTACGGCTGAGATGATGATGATGATGATGACGTGTACGAAAGTTAATAAAGTTTAGTGACATTATTGTTTAAGGTTATGGTTATAAATCTAAATAAGAGTCTAAACAGAATGGTCCGTTTTACTGAAATAATTTAACTTTTCAGCTACATGTTTTAATTTTGATTTTATTTGTTTCAGGTAATTTGGATGAGATCAGAATAAAGTTGATAATTTAACTCCACCATAAAACAGGAAGCTTTATTAATTTCACCCAGCCAATCACGTCAACTATTTGTAACCCTCATTCGAGAAAAAGTCCAGATTTAAGGTTAATAGATTATTATTCACAATAATTCGATTGTTCAAAATCAAGCACAAATTCAAGGATTTTTGTGAAATACAGACCATTATGTTATTTTCATAGTAAATTCCAATTTGTACACAAATAATTTCACTTTCTATTTTAAAAATTTAATATTTATTTTATTTTGCATTTACATAACCCAAACCTACCATTTATGTTTTTCTCGTAGGCATAAACCGTCACTCGGCTCGCTTTGTGCCACTCTGTTACTCTCACTCGGCCAATGTATTCTATGGCCATGAAAGCACGTCGTCATGGCACGGCAATTTGAATGCGGTCGCTTAGTCTGACGGGCTATGACTGATGACTGATGGCGGAAGGGTGAAGATCGCCTGATTACAGCCTGTCACCACCCCTGTATATCATTTTGCATGGACACAGTATAATATGGCAGGTGTAGGGTGAATGTTGTTGATTTAAATGTTGGCTTGTGTTGGTTGTCCGAAGGAGACTCTGACGTGACTAGTACTTTGTTTATTTTACTCTTTGTCACTCCAGTTGTCTAAGGTAGCATGCGCGAAATTATAACTATATTAAGTATATATTTGAATTGGTTTTCAAGGAAATAAGATTTAAAATGCAAATTTTCAGGACGGAATTACACCAATAAGGATAAGTTTTAATAATTTGGACGTTATCTTAATGAATATAGACAAAGTAGGTATGAACGTACTTTATTGGTGGGTTACGCTAGGTTAAAACTTCTCTTAAAGTATTGTTTTTCTTGTATCAAAAATGAAAGAAAGACACAAGTGTTCACACCAATCGACTTGTAGAACCATATCCATAAATATTACATGCATTTCATACGTTTTTGGGGCATCCGGTATAATCCGACACAGCTTTGTTCTTTGAACATAAAACTTTGTTCTAGACAATTTAAACACTTTTTTTTTAATTTATCGAATGCTCCAGCTTCTTCTCTACATTGTCTATTCGTGCGGCGAGCTCAAATCGGCCGCTGTAAATCGTGGCCAATCAGCGGTCGTAAATATCGAGTGCGAGTGCGGTCTGCTTTGTGATGCAAAGCGCGCGCTATGCTAATACACCCCTGGTCTTGCCAGGATAGTGCGCTGTTTTGAGGTCATCATTGTTTTGACTTTACGGTTGGTGAGATAATGCTTCTAGACGGTTCAGGGGTCACATAATAAGGCAAGGTAATAATTAAAAAGGAGACAATTTAACAAACCAAAACTGTCATCAATATTGAGTACGAGTGCAGTGCCATCATAAGATATTACATGTCATTTTGTTAAATTATTATATGTCGGTATAGTGGACTTATTGCTTAGAAGTCGTCATTACTGTAAGGTTGCGGTTGGAATTTCGACTCCAAGTAGTCTAGTTAAGTTATACGTTAGAATGGAGACGACATTTGATTTTTTTTGTTTGTAAAACCAAATAAAATTATCCCTATGTCAGCTAATAGTAAGCATAGTTGACACCTAAATTTGACTGAATATAGGTAAATAAGTACCTAATTGTTGACCAGTCTTGTAATTACATAATGCTAATGAGAATCAACCAGGCTTAATCCAATCACTTGCTAAAACACTAAGTGCAATGAGTGTAACCACACCCGCTGCCTTTAGAAGCGTGTATAAGAGAAATGTGCACATTCGTCTACGACCCACTATAGCCTGAACGGGCTGTTAAGTTTGCTGTCATTTGTCCCCGCCAAGGTGCAGCGATTGGCCGCAAATATATACGGTCCGGGTAAATTTGCGAGAGCCTCGGTGAATCGCCAATGAACTGTGACGGCATAGCACACAGTGTTAGCCTTTGTATACCGCGTTTTAATCGCGCCGTTGACGCGCGTTGACAATTGACTACGCGTTTTTTCCATAGAGCAGCTATACTCTCACGTGCGTATCGTGTTTGTATCGAAACAAATGCGCGTCGACGGCTCTTTTAACGCATTCACTGCCACCGACGCACATATGCGGTTTTGGAACTTCGCCCAGTGCCGCTGTCATAATTATTCATACATTTTGAACGCACATGTGCGTCGGTGGCACTTGTGGAAGTCAGGTGGCAGTGAATGCGTTAAAAAACGCAGTATGCAAAGGCAGTCACCAGTTAAACTTTAGATTTGATCTTGTTATTGACCTAAGAACACGTTAAAGAAATCAGAAAATATAATATTATATTATGAAGACAGTTATTTTTCATTACTCGATTACCTACCTATTTATTTATTTTCTTGAATTTGACGCTTAAATCGGACTGTAAAGGGCAGTTGTTGGTCATCTTGTTAAATTATAGTTAAGTTATAGTTTTTCTTAGTGGTCAAGATCGACACTGCCAAATTTATTGCTTATTGGTTAATATACTGTTTATGCAATTGGCAAGATCGAGGATTAAAAAAAAGATACTATTGATTAAATTGGTTAATATTCCACCCACACGTGTTTTATGCAAGTTTTTGGCTTGGTTACGATCCTGGTTAAGATCAATCGTTAATCATGATCAATATGTCACAGCTTTTTCACCTAAACTACTTATATGAGCTTATGCGTTTATGAACTTGCACGCGCGCAAATGAGTACCCAAATATAATTTTAAGAATAAGAATTTACTTAATCAAAGTGAAGAGTTTTTCATACTGTTTTTATAAGCATTCTGTGTTGGCGACAATCGGGCAAAGGCCGTTGTGGCGACGGCAATTCGCATACATTTGGGGCGGCGGTGACTGTTGCTAAATGTCGTCTCGTCAGTAGCCTGTGTGGCGTATTCAAAATCCGAACATTGTCTAGTTGCATTGGCACAGGCTGATAAGAATTCGTAGTGCAAATTTTAGCCAGTCATTTGTTTTGTTAGAACATTTTCAGAATTGGAACGCAGATTAATCGATTGTTTAATTTTTTTTTCTATGTGGCCAGTGAATTGCAAACCGATTGAAAACCGTAGGATTATATATAAGTGCCTTAATTTTATAAGTTCATTAGAGTGCTTTAGACAATTTTTGTAGTGCACTTAAGATACTTGTAGTTACAAGCGTATCAGATTGCGTATAAATTATAAACTAACTAAACCACGCTAAAATAAAAAATAAACCAACCAAAAAGCACCGGCAACAAATTTCTCCGCGTTCCCATTACCGCCTCTATTATCTAACTAAATATTAACGCGAAAATTTCACCGAGGAAATAAATTAAAAACGCAACAACAAGCTTGTAACGGCCGAACAAAGCCGCCCAATAAATCAAGGCAGGTGAGGCCGTGCTGTTTGTGCATTAAGGCCCCCGGCCTTTCTCGGCCCATTCTTCGCTAAAAAGGAGTCGACGGCCGATATTTTCGCGGAGTCATCGACAACGCATAAATATTGGAAGTGGGGCGGCCCCTTTCTTGTCTATGCGGAATAATTACGGCTGAATTATCGGTGCAGGAAGGTGCAGTCAAATTGGCTCGGTGCAGGAAGAAAGAGTTATAGTTGGCGGCAAATATTGGTCCGCAATATGGGAAGCAATTTAAGTGTGCGTGAAGTTCTCAATACGCACTGGGTCCGCGTGAGAGCGCTCTCATTCTGAGAGAAGGCCTGTGCCCAGCAGTGGGACGCATAAAGGGATTGATGGAACGTTTACTTACTTAGAGCAAATTTGAAATTCATCGCGAGTATTTACAGTGTGGGAGAACATCGTGAGGAAAGTGTACCTACACACCTGCGAAGCCATACTATGGTGTAGGTGAAGTTCTCAGTCGACGTTAAGCCCGCGTTGGAACTACAGCTCAAGCCGTTTTTATTTCAAAAAAGACCACCTGGCAATGTAGTGCAAAAACTGTCAAAATCAGTTTTTATCAACATAGGATACTTTAAAGATAACAACAAAAAATATCCTTTTGTCTTTCAAACAAAAAAACTTTACTTTTTATTTAAATTTTATTGTTTGTTACTCTATTAAAAACAAAAACCGGCCAAGAGCGTTTCGAACATGCCCAAAATAGGGTTCCGTAGCCATTACCAAAAATTAAGTAATATTTTTCTAAGGATTTCGTATTTTATACGGAATCTTCCAAGCTTAGGTATATTTTATACCTTAGGCTGCTATTTACTCTTAAACTACTAATAATTCTCAAGCAAACTTAGCCGTTATAGTTTTCCTTGAAAGTTTGATATACTTACTACTATTCTGATTTTTTTTTAATTTTTCCACCCACCGGTTTAAATTTTAAAGGGGGGGGGACGCTCGATTTTCATGAAAATTTTCACTTTAAAGTTGAATATTTCGCAAACAAATCACTGAATCGAAAAAGTGTCTTAGCAAACCCCTAATGGTTTTAAAAGACCTATCCAACGATACCCCACACTATAGGGTTGGATGAGAAAAAAAATCACCCCCACTATACGTCTATGGGAGGTACCCTAAAAAAATGTTTTTTGAATTTTTTATTATACCATTTTGTCGGCATTGTTTACATATATATCCGTGCAAAATTACAACTTTCTAGCATTGATAGTCCCTGAGCAAAGCCGCGGACGGACGGACAGACAGACATGGCGAAACTATAAGGGTTCCGTTTTTGCCATTTTGGCTCCGGAGCCCTAAAAACTAAGACTTAGATAGCCAACTGATACGCTGGCATTTACATGATTCAAAGGACCTACTTTTGGTAACGGATGAATAGATAACAGAGCCTTAAGATGCGTTTCCACCAAAGATGAGCAAGGATGTGTTACGAGGAATACGTTTTTCATGAAGCGATAGAAACGCTCCATTGACCTTTCCTCGCACAGCGTTTCTATTGGTTCATGAAAAACACATTCCTCGTAACACATCCTTGCTCATCTTTGGTGGAAACGCATCTTAAGACATCTTTGGTAGAAACGGAGTTACATAGTTACAGAATCAAGTTAGTTACAGAAAGAGTAGGTACAGAATCCATAAAAGAAGATCTATAATCATTCCCATTTCCCTCTTTATTTAGAACAGACGGTTTGTCAAACTCATGGTCTAACAAGAAAGTTCGTATCAGTTCCGACTAAAAATAGACAGACAACAGATAGCAGAAAGTTTGAGAACACCGGCCAGACTCAGGCAGGTTGAAAATGTTGGTTTGTTCACTTTGCATGAGTTGCGTGAACTGGCGCACTCAGATTATTTAATTGACATTACGTCGTCCCTTGCTAACATTACGTTGTCGAAAGTCAGGGGGTTAGTGTAAATTTTGTGTGAATATCTATTTATCTGAATATTTATAAACGAGTGATCCTTGTCATCGTCATCACCATCCCAGCCTATATACGTCCCACTGCTGGGCACAGGCCTCCTCTCAGATTGAGAGGGCTTAGGCTGTGGTTTCCACGCGAACTCAGTGCGGATTGGAAACTTGACACATACAATTAATTTCTTCGCAGTGTGTTCAGGTTTCACGACCTTTTTCTTCACTGTATAGTATAAATTTCAAATGCCTATGTAAATGTTTAACCTATGCTCAAAAAATTTCCATCCTAAAATTAAGCTGCACCCCCCGTTATCTGAGCAACTCAACTCAAAGTCAAACGGGACGCGAACCAAAAAAACAAAAGCCAGCATTCCCTCTTGTTTCACAGAAAAATGGCCTTATCTCACACACGCAATTTGCGTTGGCAATTTTCATCGCTTCCTCTCATTACCCCAGCGTGATATATTTGCGTGTTTATTACTGCAATTACTTAGAGTAAATCTCACGTCCTTCCCCCTCCCCCCGGGAGGGTCGCGCCCTCCGCCATTTCCTCCTCCTTCCGGCCAGCCCAGCCCTTAAGTCTTATGTACGTAAGTTTCTTCGTGGACTTGGTAACCGGATTCAGATCGGGCCGAATTTAGTAGCAATTAATTATGAGTCGAGGAAGTGTCCTTGGTATTACGACCGGTTGGTAATTAATGCCGTTGTCTGAATAGTCTAGAATTGGTTCATGTTTAGTTACGTTACTTTCTTTACCCGACGACATCGGAACAAAAAAAAATGGTTTAGTGTTCCTTACATATTTTTACTTTACTATGGCAAAACAAAAAAAAAGGTATAGTTTAAGCCAAAAACGTAAGGTGCCTGTAGACCAAAAAGCCATAGGTATATTTATTCTGTCAGCTTATTCTGTAACGAATTTAATTACCTACTCAAACAGGAGTTACTGCTATGTTATCCAAAAAGGCTCATTTCACTGTTACTATAGGCACTGTTCTTTACTAAAATGAGTGCGCATTCATAGTAGCTGAGACAGGAAATAGCAACTTGGATTCTGGAAGAAAATAGACACGATAATGTTTCTATTCTTCTTGAATAAATAATAATTCAGTTTATTTTAGCAATCTATGTGAGCATGTTTACGAATGGCCGTTGCCGAAATTTTCACCACTCGCCAACATATCTCCCTTATCCTATAATACGCCGCTTTAAGATCACACCCAGCCACTTATGTATATAGACGTATGTTCCAGCGTAAGTAGTGTTAAACTAAGCATTCTTTCTGTTTTGATGAATGAGGTGTCAATCGATTTGTTTTTATCACATTGTTTACGTCATCTACATTTTATACGAACATAATTATTACAACACTTCGGCATAGGCATGGTCGGTCTTCAAAAATGATTGAAGCTAAAGATTTTCTAGTAGCTAATATAGGCTTTCCTAAAGCTACTGTTACACATGCTCGTTACTAGCATGCTAATAAGCATGCTTATGAGCATGCTCATGAACTGTTTACATTTGCTAGCAATAAGCGTGCTAGTTTTGATTATGCTCCTAAATACTCGTAAGCATGCTCAAAACGAACACTCCGATACACATGCCGTTTGATAGCATGCTCTTTGCCAGTTCAAAGTCAGTGTTGCCACGGCAATTATCGTGTTCTACGGCTTTCAGGCCGAAAAATCTTAAAATCTACGGCCTACGGCTGCAACCCTGTGGCCGTTACGGCATTTCGCAAATTCAACGGTAATAGATTAATTTATTTATAACAAATTCACCTTTAGTAACTTTTTTTTTGCTTGCAACTCTCGTGGCACTACCAATACTAGCATGCTCACTGAGCAAACGCGGTCACATTTGCTTATTACCTTTCCCCCTTCCACCCCCGCATCAACTAACATGCTCAAAAATAGCAGGGCCTACTATTAGAGCACGTGCCACTAAAAAGCATGCTCGATAGTAATACGTCCTGTACACACATGCTAGTAGGTAGCATTTGCTCGACAGTAGCATGCTCTCGTGCTACTAACGAGCATGTGTAACAGTAGTTTTATATTTGAGAAGCTAGGGACAATTGTGTCCCCGTAATTTTGAGATAGCGATTTTTTTTCCGTAGCAGGATTTTAGTTTTTATAGTTGTCTGAGTAGCTTTTTGAATAGCGATGTGTAAGTGATACAGAACTAAGTGGTCTCATCGTATCTATTATTGCTAGTTTTGTTCTTATATTTGCGTTTATAAGCTGTGATGTAACAAAGTCAAAGAGAGCTATGAATAAACACGGAGAAATAATAATTAAATAGCCTCTTTCATAAGTAAAGATAGAATTAATAAAAGCATATTAAGAGTGTACCTCCCTATATTTCTTCACTAGCACTACCGAGTCATTTAGCTTTTATTTGACTTCCAATGTTTGTACCTATTGTTTATAAAGGTTTATTCTTACAACTGGAATATCATCCAGTTTTAGTAATCAGATTGACTTGATATTTGCTACAGATGTAGTTTGGATGAAAATACAAGTATTTATAGTAAGCAAAAAAAAAATGGTAGCTCAAAAGTAAGGTAAACATATTGCAGTTCATTGATGTAAACCTCCGCAAAAAACGCCTACATTGATCAATAATTTAAAAAAAAGCTTGGTAAAAATATTTTTAACAAGAACACATAGGATTGACAGCTACATAGTTAACTACCACGAGATTCAGACTTTCAACGAACTAATTACGTACTCGTACAATTTTAAGACTTCGAAAATTCTTTTTCTCGCCACACACAGGCTCACTGCTATATTGAATGGCACATAGCTCTATGTAAGGCAGTACCCTCAGTCGACTTGGCTGTAATTAATTAACGAGCTTAGTTTAAAAGCAGGGCCGTAAGACTCCGGCTCGGGATCGCCCCCCGGGGTGGTGCCAAGAAACGGGGGTCCCACGAAGAAATTCAGGGGAAAGTTTATCATATTTAGGCGCAAAATGGCGAATCCAGCGCTCGGATGCTACCGGAGATTAATATCTGGCTTTAACTCGCTGCGATGAATTTTGTTGTGAATAAAGCTGATGTAACTTTACAGTTTTAAGGCTAGGTCGCGGATTTCTTGTCTTGCGAGTGCCTTCTAGTTGTAATTATGAGATTTTCATACTTAAATAGTATTATTATACATCGTGTATTTTTTTTATAAGCGCAAACTATGTGGTTTATCAAATGCCCCAATAAACATCTATATAAATAAAACGATTTTTTTTCATCATTAAATAACTTACTTTATTTTTTTCAAAAAATCGCACGTAATGACATTTTTTTGTAATAGATAAACTCTAATTACTTTTAAAAGTTCTCTCACCTATAGAAAGCTATATTTTCAGCGATATTCAGTCTACTTCTAATCCGAGAAAATGCGAAAAAAATAAATAGCTAATAATAAAAATAGGAAATGAGCCAAATATTATTTAATTGGCTTATGTCCTCTTGCAAAATATAATTTGTTGATACTCGTTAACCGTGACAGTCAAATTTTCCCGCATACATGTTTTGACAGCGGAAACAAAATTGTTACATGTGTTACGTTACTCGCTTCCGGCTACGACGTATTTCGGGAACCACATCACCGGTATTAAATTTCATAACATAGCATGAATATAGTAGATTGTGCAATAAGCGCATAAAACACTTAATTTTTCCCGAGATTTTATATCTATCTGAGCTGCAAGCGAGAGTTGATTTGATAATTGAGCCGATGATTAAATGGGTTTTAGGAACAAGTTTTACACTTCCATTTCGAGGAAATTAAACAGCAGCAATGCAAATAAATGTTCACCAACAAGCATTTGTTTTTCATTCACTGTTATTTTAATTATAATGTATTTGATTTGCCTGGTTTCATTAATTTAGTACCTAATGTAACAGATGGGTATAAATAAATCGCACAAGAAAAAACCTTTTATAATTTTCTATTGTTCGTGGCTGTTAGCGCCTGACTGCCTTGGTATTAGAAGAAAATTTTAGTTTTCGCAGTCTATAACCAGCATAAATATGGACTTTATGAGTACAATAAGTGAAAAAGACATCATTGAATCTCGTATTTTGCGAAAGTAACAAGCTGTTTTTCTACAAATAAAACAACATGACAGTTTAATTAAGAAAATTTGCTCAGCCTGTATTATTCGTCAAGTCTAGGGCGCGTAGCAGTGCTACGGCTACGGTGCTACGTCGTAGCAACGCCCGCGGGCGTCTACGCTTAAAATATGAAATCTAGAGAAATTACAACCCCTGAGCCTTCGGGCATAACGCGCCTACGTTTTTATTATTTTATTTTGCGCTCTCTTGAACGCAAATGGCGTTAGTACTTTACATTTTGCATTGGTTTACGAGTTGTTAAGTTTTGTTTTGGGTTAATTGAAGTAAATTAAGGTCACGAGAACAAATGGTTTGTGGCTAGAAAGAATTGTGAATATTACGGAGATTAACTATTGTCTTAAAATTTCTTCGAATCCCTAGAGTGTATTTAATGATTATAAAATATTATAAATTTATATTCCACTTTCAGGCTTATTGTTCCAAAACAATATTCAGTTCCTTAAAAATATAAATATTATTAAAAGTGACTTAAAAATGTCGTTTATAGTTAATTTAACTTGTTAAACAATTTTTCAACCGTCACTACGTCAAAAGTATTTATGACTACACGCCGTCCAAATTGTTATATAGAGTCGGATGTTCAGCTCTTTTTTATTACACTGCCATCAGTTTATCAGACAGTGCTGGACCTAATGTCTTCCCCAAAGAGTGCTACCATGATCTACTCCTGCGACTTTCACTATATCTTCAGTTCACCCAGTGGAAGACTGCACAGAACTTATTTCATAACCTAAAACCAGATAAAGTTGAAATTGTTTCCAAGACTCAGTTCTTGCCAGCCCTGCCTCTTACCGAAGCGATCGATCTAATTCAAAACGATTGTGCGATCACAATAACGTTATAAAGCTTCCCAATACGTTATTATGTGCCTATTATCGGCTTACATAAGCCCCAAAGCCGTGTGTTAGATTAACAGCCGAACAAAAGTTTCCCCGAATTTATTCATAAGTTAACACGTCTTTGCTTTTTCCTTCGCCAAATTACGATTTGAATATTAATAATTAAGGCTGACTTAATGACACGTCACACAAGTTTTAATGAAACGAGTCTGCAAAGTTGGGGGATTAAGGATTTTGGGGGATTGCCGATCGGTTTTGAGTTTAAAGGGGTATGTGGAGTTAGAAAGCATAGTGGCTTGTTTTGGTTTCGCTAGTGAAGTGGAAGACGGTTTTTGGAATTATAAATGTGTTTAGGTTTGAAATGTGTTAAGATGATTTTGATGGTTGGTATTATACAACCAGATTATTTATTGATGAAAAAAATAATCATTTGAAATTCCTGTTGAAAAATCTTAAAACTATGTACTAAGAGTATAAGTATCTGGAAAAGGACACTGTAATTAGATAGCTGGAAATAGAACGTTATTAATTCCCACTTAAATAGTTTCTGATAAGTTGAAAAAAGGTTCCTAAGAACACAACTCCCACGAACACATCCGATAAAGTATTGCTTCATCTAATAAAAGAAGTAAGAATCTCCGTTTATCATTTGATTTTATTTCAACTATGTAAGTTAGTACAGATAAGTACTGATTTCAACCTACCCTATAAATAATACACGCAGTTTTCAGTATTTTGAACCCAGAGTAAGTAGCACGTAGCTCCAACAATATTCCAATTTCAAATCTCGTAAGAAGCGCGTGCGACTTCTTCCGTTGCGTGCACGACGGACGGGCGCCGGACGGGAGTCGGACGGGGGCCGGACGCGGCCGCAGGAAACCTATTACGCCCAAATGAATTCTCCGTCGTTTCCGGACTACGACAAATCCGCCGCGCCCGCTCGCCCACACCTAAGGCCCTTTTGACTTAGGGCTGTGCGGTAGATTATCTAGAAAAGTTTAAGAGTATTATACTTATTTGCCAAGGCCCTTGCATACGAAAGTTGCTGTGGAAACGCACAGTTAATGCTAATCCGAACATTTCATCTGATTTTGTAGAAAATCAGCTTTACTCCTTCCTTGATATAAAATCCCACATAAATGGCCATATCTGTTAAATTACAGTACCTGGGTGACGGCAAAAATTAGAAAATAAGCATTTTCGCCTTGATAACACCGAGCCAGATCGGTTATTTGTCCTCGAAACCTCGATATAGCGTATTTCCTCGAAATCGTTAGAACCGTTTCCGAGATCTCCGAAATAAATAAATATACAATAGTTGTTCGTTTAAAGGAACTATTATACATACTTTCATTAATGTTTCTTTCCTTTTTCAAATGGTCAATGGAGGCGGTCGAAATACCTATCTAACAGTAGAAAGACAACAAAATAATAACGACAGTGATAACTCAAAAAGGAGAATCTGAAAATTTTGTTAAGAATCCTAATTGATCAAGCAATGATGAAGTATAATTAAATACATATGGCTTGCACTATTCCAAATCTGTGATTTCCCAGTCCGAAACAGAGTTGTTTGCTCAAAAAATTAGTTACTGCTGAGATGGTGGCTCAAAAAGGATAACAGTTCGTAGGTGAGTGCCGTAATACATTAAAACTTATAATTATTAACACAATAAACGTATGGCAATTGACAGCTAGAGAGCCGAAAATGTAGGGACATTAATTGTGAGAGTAAATACGATAACTTTTTTATTCGTTCTTCTGTTCTTAGTGATCAGTTCATAATAGTACATTACTTCCCAGGCCTGGAAGTTGGTAATTGCTGGCTGTGTGTTAGTTTAAACGGGCATGCTAACGAATCCGAAACCTGCAATAACGAAAATCCAAGCTCACGTAGCAATTTTAATTTCAGATTGATCGTCAACACTGCATTTTACCTTCTGATATTTAATTAACAATGACGACTTTTACGGTCATTTTTTGAGAAAAAAATGTTCCAGTGTCCGGTTTTTTTTAAACCTGTGACAGCCCTAGCATGGGCCGCCCTCAGACTTCGTGAAGCGGAATTTTAATGAAATTTCTTGAAATCATTTTCCCATCTTTTTTTTGTCATTCACACGTAGCTCAGTGGTGATATGCTTTTCTTACATTTTGTTTTACATATTTTATTTAATGATCTGTACGACCTTGGGAATATATTTACATTTCCATTTTGAATTAATGCAATTTTGCAAGGATTTTTTAAAATCATTATTTATTAATAGAAACATAAGTGTTTAACCTAAAATTGTGATTTTATATTAAACCCTACTAATATTATAAAACTTGAGAATGTGTGCCTATGGCCTGCATGCCTGCGGTCTGAAAAAAAGTTGTTATTTATTTTTCGCTTTTTGGAACCCTTATAGTTTCGCCACGTCCGTTCTAAAATTCTAGTGCTAAAGAAGCTTGAAGACTA
>NC_133474.1:7158636-7173571 GCF_025370935.1 Choristoneura fumiferana
GCTCCCCCTGGGGAGCAACCTCGACTCGACAAACACACTCAACAAATCCGCTTATTGTCGTGTCCAGGACTGATTGCAGATATTATAACTATAAAAAAATGCTTGTTGTCTGTGCAAATATCTTTGTATTATAAGCAGTTATAGCAGGTTAGCAATAAATTGGGTTTGATAGGTTTTTCGCTTACAAGTATTAAATTGAAATTAATATTAGAGTAGCGTTAACGGACCTCTCATTAGCTGTGGTCTGATTGATAACGTGAGAGTTGCGGGTAACCGGTGGGTGGTACCAAGTAGCGAGTTGTTCTTTATTGTGGCGTTCTAGCGTTTCTAAACGGTTTATAATAATACTAATAATTTATTTAATTAATTTAAACAATTAATTTGCTTCTTTTTTCTTTCCTTTATTCAAGTAACAGTGATTCTGATGATGATGATAATAAATATTAGACACTAGCCCTTATGCCATGTACGCACTATAATCTAGCCGTGCGGTTTTAGCGTGCCGTCCTTCTTCAAAGTATCGCTTGTGAAAGAGACGGCGCGCTCAAACTGCACGGTTAGCCGCATAGTGCGTACGTTGCTCGTTACACTAGTAACGTAACCATCACACTTCCGGAATTTCACTCAATTCCGTGAAGATTTAAAATATAAACCATAGTTCTCATTTACGTTGAATGAAATATTTTCGTGCCAAATTTAATTTCTATAGATTACCGGTTGTGATTTCGGGATTTTTTACATCCTAATATCCTGTGAGAAAATCGGAATATTAATACACCCGTAGCTTATGTGTTATTTCAAAAATCCAGCTATCTACATACCAAATTTATCTCAAACCCGTCCAGCCATTTATTTAAGCGTGAAAGAGTTAATAAACCGGCCAAGAGCGCGTCGAACACGCCCAAAATAGAGTTCCGTAGCCATTACGAAAGAATTAAGTAATATTTATACCTAATACCTAAACTTGGAAGATTTCGTACAAAATACGAAATCCTTAGAAACATATTACTTATTTTTTTCGTAATGGCTACGGAACCCTGTTTCGGGCGTGTTCGACATGCTCTTGGCCGGTTTTTTATTATTGGAATAATTACGCATAAATTCCCAAAGGTTTTGGCCCAAAAACTTAGGATTGTAGAAACAGAATATTCGGGGCCTGATTTGCCTAAATGTGTCATTGACAGGTAATGTATTACATCCCTTGGGAACACCGATTGAGCGATCGTTCAACATTCATGCCCGTGTCATAAAGCATCACTTTATACCCTATAAACACAATGGAACGCAATGGACAATGAAATGATAAAAAGAAATATAAACAATAATTTTGCTCACCCGCGACCTTTCAATAGCTACCTACTTCCATGCAACAAATGTGCGTTCATTCAGTTCCTCCCCTTCCACGCTGTAAGAACACACACATCACACAAACCTAACTATCACCATTACCACATTAAGCTGACACGTTTCGAACACAAGCAGAGTTCATGTAGCATGGTGAACGATTGTGGTGTTTTGATGATAAAATCTGGTTGAGTTCGAAACGCGTCAGCGTAGTGTGGTGGTGGTGAGACCCAACGGTTTGTGTGATATGTGTGTTCTTACAGCGTGGAGGTGGAGGAACTGCATGAATACACATTTGTTGCATCGACATATCTATCGTAAGATCGCGGGTGAGCAAAGTAATTTATAGCTCATAAATATGGACTTCCGCAAAGTAACGCCTGACGTATATTATTTGGAATACCTAAAAGTTCCGTACGACTGATAAACACAAGCTGAAGAAGAAGAGAATGCTTGGGGCGCGGTTCCCACGCGGGCCTAAAATTGGGAATTTCACACACACCATCAAATTTTACCGCTGCTGTGTGCAACTTTGTCTAAAATAAGATTTTTACCGGAAGTAATCCATCGACAAAGCTTGACTTACTCAGCACTTTCGGCTGCGGATTACCGCTAAGGCTTTTTGAAGGGAGCTTTCAAAGCTCTGCGCTTTTTTAAATCGGAACTTAACGTTAATTAAAATTTTCCAGTTATAATTTACAACAGAGTATCGTAGACATTTTGTTTCTGTACTGTGACACTTTGAGACAAAATGACAACCAATAGAGTCCTAATACTTAGCTTAAAGAATATGCAAGTTGAAATAGCAATGGCTGGGACGGTACGGTATCCTTCCTTTTCGCAGAAATATGTATTATTCCCAAATGTATGCTAATCCTGCCGTGAAACAGCAGTGCTTGCACTGTTGTGTTTCGGCGTGGAGAGTAAGACAGCCGGTGAAATTACTGGCACTTGAGGTATCCCATCTTAGGCCTCTAGGTTGGCAACGCATCTGCAATCCCCCTGGTGTTGCAGGTGTCTATGGGCGGTGGTGATCTCTTATCATCAGGAGACCCACTTGCTCGTTTGCCATCCAGTTGAATAAAAAAAATATCATTTGCCAAACGGTTTTATTTCCCAACTCTCAATTTTCTACATCAAATATTTTTTCAGTGATGTTCTTATGGTTTTTATAATGTATCGGAAAAATATGGTTTCAGAGAAAATCTTTATTTGGGAAATGAAAAAGTTTGGAAAATGAAATATTTGAGAATAGTTTTCGCCGAAAAGACAGATCCTGGCGGGCCATATCGCTCGAAGAACAGATAACCGGTGGGAGAGAAACTGTATTTCGTACGGAGGTCCGGAGGCCCAACTCCCCTCCCCCTTCTCCCACTCCCTCCCCCCTTTAGAACTCCATTCAGGCCGGCAACGCACCCGCAGTCCCTTACCATAAGGTGACCCCTATATAGGCCCTATGCTCGTTTGCCAGCAATTTGACATAAACAAACAGGGGGATGCAAGTTGCGAATTGTCGTTGACTGCGGCGTTCTAAAGGGAAGCCTCTGCCTTGGTTCAACAGTGGACGTCTTTTGGCATCAGAATATTTTTTAAACGCCTATATGTTTGATCAAGCTAAAGGAATGTATAAAAATCCTTCTCGTTCGCAATATCGCAATAAATTGTACATTCCATTGTCAACATTGTCGCTAGTTGCTATGAATAGTTATATAATGAGTGTCAAAATATTTTTCATCTCTCCTGTTCGGAGAGTATGATTTTCATGGGTAAATAGCCGGGTGGAAAATTGCTTTTTCATCTCTAGGGTGGGAAGTATTTTTTTTTTAATTTTTCGATTAGCCACGGAGTCGAAGATAATTGAGTCACGTCAACAATGACACTTTTTTTCACGTTTCGGCATGGCCATATAGATGCACGTCGTGACCAACGAGCTTATATACAACACTGGAGGTTGAACGCCGGACATCCGTTTGAAACAAGAAATTTGATCTTAATGAAGATACACCAACATACAACAACATACACAAACATATTCCATGTCTTTCTTTAGTTAGGTTAAGAATATGTAAATAGGTAATAAACTTCTTCGTTCGGCGTTCAACCTTCAGTTTTATAGTATATAAGCTCCTTGGTCGTGACCAACTCGATTTTTTTTATAGTCGGCCGTGGCAAGTGGCCAGGTCGAAAAGGTACCGTTGGAAGTTGGATATAAGTAAATTAAATTGACTGAATACTGAAACTCAATTTATTATCATTCTAATTTTTTTGTAATATTTTACTTTCCTCACAGTCGAAATGAAAAGTAGAGTGTCTAACTCGGGTGAAATTACCCATTTCCACTCGAACTATTGGCGCTCTCACTTCGTTCGAGCGCCAGAAATATCTCAGGTGAAATGGGTTACTTTCCACCCTTGGTTATCAATCTACTATAACAAGCTGCCTAACACAACAAAAGACCTAACCTTCATAAAATTTAAACGAGCTCTGAAAAAGTGGTTGATCGAAAAATGCTTTTATATTGTTCAGGGAGTTTTTAGACTACAAGTGAATGTGTTCCCTAATTTCACAATGCCATTTGTGGTAGATTTTAGTGATTCTTGTGTTATTTTTAAGATCTTATTGTACCTAAAATCCTGTGAAATTAATGATTTTGAATTTGAATTTGAATTTATAATATGGACTATCCATATTAAGAAAGATAGACACCATTAAACTAAATATTAATATTATACTTAACTGAGAAAGTTTGTGAATGTTTGTCAGTCAATTGAGACGTCGTGTTCCGGGGCACCATGCCGCAGATGAAAGCGACGTCACGGACAGTGACTCAACAAGGTCATTAGGTTCCTACTTATAAATATTATTATTTATATTGATGTTATAGTACTTTTCGGATAGGATGGGTACGGTGACACCATGTCAACAAGCAATTAAAGGGTTGTGAAAATGTAATTAAAATCGATTTATTGCGATTCTCGATTAAATATGCTAAGGGTGTGTAATTGATTAGTGATAGTTTATATTTTTTACTAGTTTTTGCCTGCGGCTTCACCCGCGTAGCAAGTGTTTTTGCTTGTCTATCGGGATCTCACAAACCAACAGTTCAAAACATCAAACCATACGAAACACTCGATACAAAGACGCATTTAAGGATATTCGCTCTCGTACTAATTGACAAATGATGCGAGTCAAACGATTTGACAAGATTATGGAATCGATTCGGTCGATAAGCAAATTCAAGCTCTAATGAAATAGAGTTCCGTTTTACGCGATGAAAGTTGACGAGATTAAAATTTATCTTTTTAGTTTTAAAACAAAATAATATATTTTTAAGTGATTTTTGTTTATTATTACGAAATATTTTAAGCTATAGAGATTTTTTTTTTGTTCTTTCGGAATTCAAGTATATTTTTTTATAAATTATTGGCCTGAAACGTTCATGGCGTGGAATGGAAAAAAATGCAAGTGTCACCCTACCCATCGTATCCGAAAAGTACTATAGTCTGTAAGGCATTTATTATGGAACAAGTTGCCCTAAATAAATGCATTTATTATTATTAATGCAATAAGGTATGAAAAGATTTAGATGAAAATGTCGGGGAAAAACCTAGTATAATTTGTATCCCGGACTATTTTTTAGTTTACATTACAAATGATTAATCAATTATTTTTAACCGACTTCAAATAAGGAGGTAAACAGAAAATGGAACCGACTATAAAAACCTTGAAAATATTTTCTAGGTACTTCCTAGCTCGAAGTCGGTGAGTCAGCACGAGCCAGCAGGAGGGATTGAAATCCATAGTATGTAGTGTAGGTGAGGTAGATGACTATTGTTCCACTCCTGCTGGCTCGTGCTGAGGCCCCAGGCCCCGAATTCGAGCTAGTAGGTACCTAGAATATATTTTCAAGGTTTTTGTAGTCGGTTCCTTTTTTTTTGGAGTCGGTTTCACTTTTTTGTTATAAAATTTATTTTCTTAGTAATAAAATGATATTTCTGTTCACCACTTCGGAGTTACCCTGTATTGGTTAATTTCTTTATGCTTTTACGATGAGGTTTATGCTCGAAACATGATTACAGTTATAATTGGATTTTTTACGAGAATGACAAGATCTGGTGAAATCCGTTTGAAATATAAATTAGGAAGGAAATTAGTTTTTCACTTCCTATGATCGTAAATTTCGTGTTTATGCTGGATTTACGCGACATAAAATAACTCAATCATCAATCATCCCAGCCTATATACGTCCCACTGCCGGGCACAGGCCTCCTCTCAGAAATAACAAAACAAGTAATAAAATACAAAATTTTATTTCTAAACGATCATTGATTTGATTACTGAAATAAAATTGTATTTTTATATTATAACCAGGGTATTGAATCTCCTTTAAAAATAGTCTATCCTAATCCAAGTTGACTGATATTACAACCTTCTAGGGTTGACCATATTTTTGGCTGTGATGATTATTATTTGCATTTTTGCTACACACGTTTTGCGTGTAAATGTATGAAATAAATGTAATTGGTAACACTTAAGGCAATAAACAAAGAATTTAGTCAATTAAGTAACTTTTTGAGGTAAAATTTTATAAATAAATAAAATAATAAATAAATATCACGGGACAATTCACACAATTGACTTAGTCCCAAAGTAAGCTTAGCAAAGCTTGTGTTTATGGGTACTAAGCAACGGATAATATTTATTTTAAACGTAAGATTAGTCCCCAAAAAGAGGTAAAAGATGCAAACACCAAAGTGCCTGCTACACTATTAAGGGCGTCCTCTATCTGAATACTACCTACCTTGCACGTTCCGACTTCCTCTATCCCCTTCCTCATTCTTCACCTTTTACAAGTTTACGTATTTGAGCGTTTTCAAAAAAATGAATCTGAGTTCGCCTATATCCCAACGTGATAGATCATTTTTATGTCAGACCAATTTCTTTGCTAAAAATCTTACTTTAGCCACAGTATAACAAGTTTTCAAGGGCTTTAGCTAATGTGCTTTAGCGGTCTAGTGCTACTTTGTCAGTGATTAGATCATAATATTACGAAAAAAATGCGAAAGCATGAAATATTAAGTCATAGTTTAAAACTCAGTGTGTTGTTGCGTGAGGCGTAACCGTGCGTCGTTGCGTCGTGAACACACTTACACTTGAAAATATCTTCCTAAAAAGAAAAAGAACCAACTTAAGATATCTTAACTAAATATTAAATATCTAATACCTTTAAACGAGCAATTCTTGTATATATTATATTGGTATGTAGGGTTTTCGGGGAAAAACGCTTATTGTTGAGGTTCAGCCCGCGCAAAGCTCGGTTGCCCAGGTACTAACGATGAAATAATTATATAACTACTGTATAAATAAAAATAAATATATAAAATTTATTAACGAGTTTTAGCCCGAGCAAAGCTCGGTCGCCCAGGTACTAGACGTATAAAATCACAAAGTTTTCTGTTATTTATTTAACTAACCAAGCAATTTGAGCTCGTAAGAAAATAATAACTTGTGGAAAAGACATCCCCTGGGTCCTAATGGATTACACGCAATATTTTCCCTTTATACACGAATTTTCTCCGTTCTTTTGTGTATTTGGAAAATAAACGTTAGTTGTGTTTGAATTAGCTATCTGAGAATACTTTGCGCGGATTGAAAGACCGCTTTCACGTCTTTCTAGATCAGGGTTCAACATTTATTCATGTTTGATTTTTAGGGTTCCGGAGCCAAAGTGGCAAAAACGGAACCCTTATAGTTTCACCATGTCTGTCTGTCCGTCCGCGGCTTTGCTCAGGGACTATCAATGCTAGAAAGCTGTAATTTTTCTAAAATATATATGTAAGCTGTGCCGAGATAATATCACGGGATAATTCACACCAATTGTCGTAATTAGTCCCGAAGTAAGCTTAGCAAAGCTTGTGTTATGGGTACTAAGCAACGGATAAATATAATTATATAGATAGATACATACTTAAATACATAGTAAACACCCAAGACCCGAGAACAAACATTTTTTTTTTCATACAAATATCTGCCCCGACACGGGAATCGAACCCGGGACTTCAAGCTTCGTAGTCAGGTTCTCTAACCACTAGGCCATCTGGTCGTCATAATGGTACAATAGCTATGATAAAAAAATATTAGGCATAGTCCCCGCGGGATAGGGATAAACGAATTCTTCGCAGATGAAGTCACGGGCAACTGCTAGGTAGTGCATAATTATTAATACTTTTTAATTGTCTTTTTTGGCGGCGTTTTTTTTCTGGCGTTTTTTATATTATTTTTGCTGGTTACAAGCCTTAATTTAGTTTCACCTGTCCCGTTGTTTGTTTATGTCTGTCTGTAGTCAAATCTTGCAAGTTAATTCGATCAACTTCCAGTAGTTGGATTGACTTGAAATTGGGTATACTTTTGTAATGAGGGCTATTGTTTTATGTCTCACTAGATGGCGCACTGTTGCGTGAGGTTTTAAAGTATGGCTTTCAAAGTCTGTTATTACGGGCGTGAAAACAAAGTTTAGATTAAAATCATATTTAATACACCTTAAAACCGTACCATAAAAATATCGAGCAGCCACAGTGTTGCATAGTCCCCGTTTTGTTCGGAAAAAAGGGAGGACAAAGGTTTCCCAAAGACAAAACTGTCTCAAAACCAGACATTCATAGCCCCGGAAACGCATAATTGCCATAAATTAAATTCCCAGATAATGCAAAATATTCACAAAATTATTCTAATTATAAATTCATTCGCGATAGCCCTCATTGCGCGCGTGACAATACAATAATCTAGTAGTGACATCCTGGTACTCTAGACAGGATCGTCTCCGCAGGACGGAACTCTTCAACGTTAATAGCATCGACTTGAAATTTTGGTACGCAAATGCAGTTTCGATAACAATGCAAGTACAATCAGCAAAAAAAGCTTGTATTAAAATGATTTTTTTATGGTTAGGTTATTTACAAGCTTTTATTTAGTTTCACCTGTCCCGTTATCTGTCTGTCTGTAATCAAATCTTGCAAGTTGAATTCGAGCAACTTTCAGTAGTTGGATTGACTTGAAATTTAGTACTTATGTAAATTGCGTGAAAATAGAATAATCTGGTAGTGACATCCTGGTAGTCTGGCCAGGATCGTCTCCGCGGGACGGAACTCTTCAACGGTTAATGGCATCGACTTGAAATTTGGTGTGCAAATCTAGTTTGGGTGGCAATGCAAGTACAGTCAGCAAAAAGTACAGTCGACAGAAAAGCTTGTAAAAAATGAAACTGTTGACGTTCGTGACAGGGGTTGAGTCAAAGTATATTGATGATATGATTGATGCGCGGCGCGTTTTTTTACAAACAGCTAGTCTAGTGCCGTAAGGTACCATCAGCCAAATATATGGTCTACCACCCTTCTTCTTCTCTTTTAGAATATGGCTTTTCTGTCCTAATTAATAGGAAAATTTCGCCAGTGTGAAGGTAAACTCTCTTTGAGAGGGACGTTGTACGGTGATTGTAGTTTTTGCAACTTGATAGCAAAATTCCAGAAACCACGTGGAGACAACTTGCGCATTAAAAATGCCAGACACGAGAGCAATATAGAATTTTGTGATCACTATTCACTGTTAAGGTTAATCGCCGCATAAAACACTATCAAAATTATACTTAAACTAACCAAAGAAACAGAAATAGCAAAATTAGATATTGTCTACATCCGCCATGTTCGAATGCTGCAAATCGAATCGTCTACCACCCTAAAGTTCATAATCGTTTGCATGTCATAAAACAATAATGCCAATAGACGTATCTGTCAACTTGAAAGTTCGACTTTAGCGACATATTCATTTGATAGGAACTTGTTTAAAAACTGATAGACCACTTATTTGGCTGATAGTACATAGATGTCAATGATGAAATGTGAGCTTTAAAAATGGGGCCACATTTAAAAAACAATTGTGAGATATTTCAGAGATCCAGCTATCTGAACACTCAGGAAGATCAGCGCCGTTCGCAAGACTGGCAGTTTGCTGATTTGGGAGCATTTCGGCGCATTTTTAGGGTTCCGTACCCAAAGGGTACAAAAAGGAATTACCGTATTACTATTACTAAGACTTCGCGTCCGTCTGTCACCAGGCTGTATCTCATTAACCATAATAGCTAGACAGTTCAAATTTTCACAGATTATGTATAAATATTGCCGCTATAACAAAAAAATACTAAAAACAGAATAAAATAAATATTTGAGGGGGTTTCCATACAACAAACGTGATTTTTCACCCGTTTTTTAGCCGCTGAATATTTAGCCGTATATTCACTTTAAAAATAATATAATGAAATAAAATTAAAATAAAATATACATTTAGGGGGCTCCCATACAACAAACGTTTTTTTTTTGCTAATGTCTAATGTTGTATACTCGTAGATAATGGTACGGAATCTTTCGTGCGCGAGTCCAACTCGCATTTAGCTGGTTTTTATTTTATTCTTGTTTTCATTTTATTCATTTACTTTCTTAAATTTCATTCAAATGTGTTAGAAGCTTAACATGAAGGTAACAAACGTGCACTTACGCAATTTTAGCAGCGTTAGTTCTACATGTATTGTGTACTCGTATGTCCCAATTGATTCTACTTGGAAGCAATTCTTGTGCCTGGCTCCATTCCCCAGACGGCGTCTGCCATCCGAGAATATTAGATCACAGCATCTCAGGTGCTACTGAAATATCTGTAACACAGTGAATCCGAAAGCGCCGCTATTAAGTGGGAGATGCTGCATTAACCCCTGGTATGCTTACACGCGGATATCCGCGCCAAATTTAAGTCTTATCTTAATCTATCTCTTATCTAATTCTAAATCTATTTCTTGATCATAAGTGTCAATATCCGCATTATTGACGCGCAGGGGCTTGGAAAATTTTCGATGGTGTGAAATTATGTATTGAAGGAAGGATTCTGTTAGGTACGACGACGAGCGAAGCGAAGAGAAGTGTTAGGTAGAACTGCGACCCTACAGAGCGCGCGAGCCGAGCGAGCAAAGCGAGCGTGCCGCGGTAGCGGCCGGCGAAGCGCCAGGACGAAACATATTTTTTTAACTAATACTTATAATAGAAATAATTTACGATATAAGTAAATCTTATTTTGAATAGGTAGTTAACGTTATGAAAAACAATATTATGAGTTCAAATATTTTCTTACTAATGCCATTATTAATAAGAAAATTATGATATTTGTCTGTTATGAAGGAAATTTTTCTGAAAATTTGTAATGACCTATGATAGTAATAAAATTTTATGAACAAAAAGTATGAGGGAAAAAAATATGAAGAGTGATTATTATGAACAAAAATCGGTAGTAAAATAAAAAAATAGGAATAAGAATTGCATGAGAGTCAATATGGTTCCCAGCGGAATTTATGATTATTAAAACAGATGAGACTTTAATGTAAGATATATTTTAGTTTCCGCATAGGTACGAGGTGTTAAGGCATTTTATCTAAAATCCATTTTTGGTAACTCACCCCAGTTTATGGGACTTTGGAGAGAGTGTTTAAGTGCATTTTGCAGGCTAACGGTATATACTAAGTTCACTTAAGAGCATTTATACCTGCTGAGCTGGCAACGTTGCATTTTTGTTAGTTTTTCTCGATTATATTTCATAAAAATTTAATGAAGATTAATAATCTTATCTGATAGAACCCTTCTTAATATATAAGTTAATCTATCTACTCCAAGAATTATTTCTGGGCTATGGAACAACCCGTAACCAACTGGACTATCGTAATTGTGGGTAAAGAAAAATCTTTCATTTCTTAAAATTAATTGATGCTACTTAAAAAATTGATATTTTTTTCTTTCAATTAGGAAGGTTATTCCTATTGATAAAAAAAGTTTCAAGCATTTCTAAAATTATCATCCATTCCCCATTAAAGGTTCGATTCTACTAACAAAACTAAGCTAGTTTTGTAACATTTTCAAAAAACTTAAACTGAGGACCAATAAACAAGTTTATTAGTTAAATGTACGGCAGTGTTATCGCTGTCTCTTGGTACGGGGGCTTGAAATATTTTTTGACATTTATTTGACGGCTCTAAGATAAACATTTATCAATGTGCCGTTAATTTAGTATTGTATACCGCATACATTGAAAATGACATTTAATTTGTATGAAAACAAAATGAAATTTACAGTGTTCATATTTTTAAAAAGTAGCAGAACAAAAGTAGCGCAGTTATGTGACTAGATTTAAAGCCCCCTGATTAGAGACTCACTGTAGAGTTCTTTCCACATTAAATACTTGTGATGTATACATATCATTTAATAATATTGTAAATCTGTTTTAAAAAAAATATATATATACCTCGTTGAGTTCTTGCCGGATTCTTCTCAGCAGAGTTTTTCCGAACCGGTGGTAGAATTTTTTTGACATTCATAAGTGCTTGTTATAGCCTAAATTGAATAAATATATTTTGACTTTGACTTTGACTTAAAATCGCTATCCACTCAACAAAAGCCCCCAATAAACCATTAAGAACACCCAACGAAGAAGAGCTTTCTAGCGTCAAAAAAATCTACCGATGCGTGAAAGTTTCGCGAATTTAATCCGATCTCTACTGAAAACGGCTTACGTAAAACGTTGTACCGATTTGAAGCATAGGTATTTAATATTAGGTTCGTTTTCGGTGAAAAACTGTAATGAATCAAAGGATTGGAACGACAAAGGTTTCTCTTGATGTTTCTGGCCAGTATTTTCGCTGGATGTGCTATAATCGTCAAATGCTGTTTAAGACGCAATAGTACATTGTGTCTTAAGGGCGGTAAATAAGGAATTACGAACGAGAGTCTATTAGAAGCCCGAAGTCGAAGACTAAGGGCTTTAATGAGTCGATGTTCGTAATTCTAGTACCGCCCGTGCGACATACAATGTTTTTCATCACATTTGCGAGTAAAATGATATTCATTCATTTATTCAAAATTATATGTTTGTAAAAGATTTATTTTTTTTTTTATATGCTGATACCGCTGACTGCGCTCTTGGCAGTGCCAGCATACATGTGCATGGCGTGCGTGTGCAGCGCGCGCACGGAGCAGCAGCACGCCATGCAGTAACAAACTCATTTACCGACCTTGGGCTTCATGACATGAAAATTAGTACGGGCAATGACTCATTTACCGACCACGGGTTTCATGACAAGCACATTAAGGTTATTATTAAGGGTTTTATTTGGGGGGTTGCAACCAAGGTAGCTTGCATGTTACGACACTGTTTACGAGCAAGTGTGATGAAAATTGACTTTGTAGCCTTTTGAAGTCTAGCGTTATAAATTTAGCACATAGAATCTGGTCAGTATAACTAGTCACGAGCAATGTGAAGAAAATCTTGTTTAGCAATTTTAAAAATCACACCGACAAGCAGCAATGTAAATTAAATAAATTAGCAACATTTTTTAAACCATTTCGCATGTTTGTTTTAACAGTTTAAAAACTTAAAAGGAATTGAAGAAAATAAACGATATCAGTTCTAATCGCAATATAGATGTATACATACATAAATACACAATACAATACTATAACTCTTTATTGCACACCAACATATAGCAAGCTGTATAGAAAACACAGGTACTCGTATATTAATTATACTCGTACACAGAGACTTTCTGAGGTAAACAATAGGCAGCTTATACATGTATTACGCTATAATACTTTTAAATTAACACACACACTCACAGGAACATTAAAAAAATGTAAAATAAAAAATACAGAAAAAAACACTGGCTTAAAAAAACTTAACCTTAAAAATTACTAGGAATTGGTGAAAATCCGGAAATAAATAAATGCAAAAGAATTAACTGTTTAAAAGTTTTACATGTAAAAATACCTAAAACTAAACGTAGGTATTTACGTTATACTGACCCTAACAGTCCTAGTTAACATTCATAACATAACACTCAAACATTCTATTCATAATAACAAGAAATGAACACACTTTATACACTTCCTTATATTCCTCGCAGATAATCAAACATCCTGTAACCCATGTCATCACCCTTAAGATTCCCATTACCCTATAATGTACTTTGCACCAAAAACAATGGGTTTATATTATCTTTATGCCCTAGAGAGGAAAGGTCCACGAGAAAATCGAATGTCGGTAGGGACAATCTAGTTTACGAACTTGAAATTATTTTTATATAAAGTTAAATTTTTCGCAATAAATTTGAAGTAACAATCTTGACCTGTCTTTATATTATAAATAACTTTGAGAGAGATCCAATACATGATCATCATCATCATCATATCAGCCGTAGCACCGCCCATAAACATCTGCAACACCAGGGGTACTGAAGATGCGTTGCCAACCTAGAGGCCTAAGATGGGATACCTCAAGTGCCAGTAATTTCACCGGCTGTCTTACTCTCCACGCCGAAACACAACAGTGCAAGCACTGCTGCTTCACGGCAGGATTAACGAGCAAGATGGTGGTAGCAATCCGGGCGGACCTTGCACAAGGTCCTACCACCGGTTCTCTATCGTTTGCCCGAATTTCATATGCCCGAATGTATCGTTTTCTAGAATTTTCATTTGCCATAAAGTAATTTATTTCTGAAATAGTATTTTTTTCAGAGTTGATATTAAACTAACCTAACCTAACCTACTGCATTATATATGATGACATTTAAAAAAATCCTGAAAACAGCACGGTTCTATATATTTTATGGCAAAAGTTGGTATGGCAAGTGAAATTCGGGCAAATAAAGGTAAACGCCTACCACCTGCAAATAGCTGCATCCATCGTGAACCCGCGGCTTTAAACAGATGCCTTATTGTATAGCACACTTGGAATTACAATCGTTTTCACCGCTTCTTTTTATCACACACAGTATAAGACGAGGGTAGAAAGAGATGGTGAATGCGTGTTAAGCCGAGTTTAGACTTACAAGAAAAGTCGTGCAAATTGCATTACATTGCGAGGCCGTAAAGCCAACTTGTAGTGGTCAATCGAGCGCCCCAATGTAATGCAACTTGCACGATTTTTCTTGCAAGTCTAAACTCGGCTTTAGGTAATACGGCCTAAGGTTATCCGTCCAAGGTCTTGTTGGTGGACGTCCTATGCTACGCTTTCAGATCCGCGGTCCAATACAATACAATGACTCTTTATTGTACACCACCAATAGCGATAGAGAAAACGGTAAGTACGCGAAAAGACCCCACTTGCCCGTTTGCCATCCAGTCGAATAAAAAAAAAAAAGAAGAAAATTACAAGGTAAGCAATAGGCGGCTTGATTGCTCAGAGCAATCTCTTTAAGCAACCTTTTTGAAGAGAAAGAAGTAAGGACTAAGATTGTTTTTTTTTTGGAATCTTTTTGTATTTTTTATTTCGATTCCAAATTTTTTTTGTCCAGCGGTGGTGTAGCGGTATAGCACACGGCACGGAATGCCGAGGACCTGGGTTCAATTCCCAGCGCTGGTCTTATTTTTCTGGTTTTTCTGTGCATCTATATTTCAGTTTGTATTTTCGATATAAGGAAGGACTAGATTACAGCCTTTTTTCTTATTTAAGAATTACACTCTTTTCGGTGTAGCCGATGAATGACTCTCCACTTCTCCTACTCAAAGCT
>NC_133474.1:7175146-7279486 GCF_025370935.1 Choristoneura fumiferana
AAAAATTTTGTCAAAAATTTAATTAAGTTCTAATCTCAGAGCCATCTAAAATTCACAGAAATGAAATTTAGCTCTGAACGAGTCGAATGGGTGACTCAAGAGCTTATTTTATTTCTAGTCTAGAGTTTTTACTGTGGGTGGATTTAATATACAATTGATTATAGATATAGTCGACTAACAAAAGCGTTTTATCATTTTGACAGTTCCTGCTTCAGATGAACACTAAAAATGATTGACAATTTGTATGTAGTATTGTAAGTACGACGACCAGATGGCCTAGTGGTTAGAGAACCTGACTACAAAGCCTGAGGTCCCGGGTTCGATTCCCGGTCGGGCCTTATTTTGTATGAAATACGAATGAAGAACCAATTCTCGGGTCTTGGGTGTTTTACTATGTATTTTAAGTATGTATCTATCTATATAATTAATATCCGTGTCATACATAACACAAGCTTTGCTAAGCTTACTTTTGGCCTAGGTCAATTGGTGTGATTGTCCGGTGATATTTATTATTTATTATTTATTATTATAAGTAATATAAGTTTCTGCTAAAAATTTAATTTTAATATATGTTTTTTTGCTGACTACTTTTTGTTGACTGTACTTGCATTGTTTTATTGTATGTATACCAAATTACAAGTCAGTCTGACTGATCTGATCTGGAAGGGAGTCAAAACGGATTTGCAAGATTTCACGAAACAAATAGGGTAAGTTGAATAAAAGCTTGTAAAATAGTATTTGATGTACGTGTAAGGAGTATAATAAAGAGTTTTTATTATTTTATTAAAAAAAGAAACAAATAGAATCTACAGACGAATTTCTCGTTCAACTATAGCCGAAGAGACGCTTTACGTTTTAAAATATAAACTATCAACTAATACCTAATTACAAGGCAGTCAATTAAAGGCGTACTTAAAGGCTTACAAGAAACTATCTTATCCTCGGAGACCTTTGTGAAAGAAAAAACAAGAAATCTAATTAAGTCGATACGGTTCTGTTTGGAGTGGCCATCTCCGGCAATAACCGCTTGTAAGGGATCAGCGAGAGAGATAAAAAAGGTAAGACGCGGACAATCCTTTTGGCTGAAAATTGAATAGTTGGATTACGCGACCTGGGAGGGCTGCAGGGTTGACAGTTATTTGCAAAAAATGCAAGAGTACCCTGAAACTAAAAGAAAATGACACTTCGTCCACCAAGAAAAGTTGTTTAAATTTCGAATACATCTGACTCAATCTCGTAGGTAGATGGAATTTAACGAAATTGGAATAACCATTTAGATTAGGGTTGCCATAAGTGTGGGGACGCAGACTGGGACATTTAAAGAAAAAGTTAGTAAAGGTAGAAAAAAAGGAACTTTTATTAACACAATAGTAACTTTAAAGGTTTAGTCCTTGCTAAACACAAAACCACTTTTAATACAGTCATTCAATGTCAGCAACCCCGCCAGTCGGGTTCTCTGTTCGTGCGCTTTTCGGTGGAAAATGCACGTTATCGGCTATGTTATAGCTTAGCCAGTTAGTCGTGTTTATTGTAGGTTTATTATTATTTACCAAGTCCAGCCCCTTACTGAATCACTACGATTTTAAACCGGGACAATTTTGCTTGTCGGCCGGACGCCGGGACACCATGCTTCAAATCGGGACATGTCCCGGCCTACCGGGACGTATGGCAATCCTAATTTAGATACACGTCCTCCAAAAACACATTTTACAATGTTTAATTAGATATTCTTCGAAATCTATTTAACAATTTAATATCAAACAACTATACAATCGTATGAATATGATTATGGTAATAAAAGTTAAGGCAGAACTTTACTTAAATAACTTTGATGTATTTGCTCGTAGCTTCAACTTATTGTCTGCAAATCTTAACGACTGTTAAACTTTAGATAAATTCGGACCTTAACGTGTTAAGTCAGTTGTGCGTCTTGAAAACATTAAAGCTTATTTCACTTACAAGTTAATGTAAAAATCAGCCTTATCATTTTACTGCTGATGTAGGAACTGTCATGAAAAGGTAAAGCAATAATAATGAGGGCTATCGCGTATGAATTCGCCACTAGAAGCGCTAGTGTAGCGTGAGGTCTCCGAATTGTCAAATCTCATAGTTTTTGGGTGAGCTACGCGGGTTTATTTATAATTAGAATAATTTTGTGAATATTTTGCATATCTGAAATTAATTATGGCAAATATGCGTTCCGGACAATGAATGTCTGTGTTTTGAGACAGTTTGTCTTTCGGAAACCTTTTCCTCCCTTTTTTCGAACAAAACGGGGACTATGCAACACTGTGGCATGCTCGATATTTTATGGTACAGTTTTAAGGTGTATTAAATATGATTTTAATCTAAACTTTGTTTTCACGCCCGTAATAACAGACTTTGAAAGCCATACTTAAAAACCTCACGCAACAGTGCGCCATCTAGTGAGACCAAAAACGATAGCCCTCATTGTTTCACTACGCCTACTTGGAAAGATTTGTCGATTATTATTATATAAATTCATATAGTCTAGTTAATAGAATTTTGTAGAATAATTGTCATGAAATGTAAATTAGTACTGTAAAAAATATACCTAAACTAGCTTTTTACCGCGGTTCGCACGCGTAAACTATTCGGTGTTGTAGCTACAATTGAAATTTTCTGGATTTTACAAAATTCCCCTGGAAATTTCCAATATTTATATCGTGGTCTTCATTGAGGTTGTGTTGTGAATAACTGTACAAAATTCAAGACTCTAAACCCAGTGCTGAAGTTTCAAAATTTTTCCCTATCCAAATTCAGATGCAAAATTCAAATTCAAATCATTTATTCAGTAAATAGGCCGCAATGGGCACTTTTACACGTCATTTTTTATACTACCAGCGCTTTTGGAAAGACCATCATTGCCAAGAAGAATGCGCCGCAAGAAACTTGGCAGAAAGTCATTTTTTCAAAATAAAATAATTACAAATAAAATACTTAAAAACTACAGTATACAATTAAAGAAAAAAATACGAAATAATAATAATAATAATACAGGGATGTATGGGGTCCCTTAGTTACAAAACTATACCGTGGGAATATCGGGATAAAAAGTAGCGTACTTATGTGTTATTCCAGACATACGGCTACATACATCCAAATTTCATGCCTCTAAGCCCAGCGGTTGTTATTTCGACATTTTATTCCTAGGTATCCCGTGGTAATATCGACCCGATGGTCAAAAAGACGTCTATGTGTTTTTCTAGACATCCAGCTTCCTACATACCAAATTTCATGACTCTAAGCTCAAAACATATTTCAAGATTTTATCCCTATCCCGTGGGAATATCGGGTAAAAAATAGTTATGTGTTTATTCCAGAGGTCGGCTACCTACATACCAAATTCATGGCTTTAAGCCCAGTGGTTGTTATTTCGAGATTTTATCCCTAGGTATCCCGTGGGAATATCGGTCAAAAAGTCGCTTATGTGTTATTCCAGAAGTCTAGCTACCTACATACCAAATTTCATGGCTCTAAGCCCAGCGGTTATTATTTCAAGATTTTATCCCTATCCCGTGGGAATATCGGGATAAAATTAGCCTGTGTGTTATTCCAGAGGTCCAGCTACGTACATACCAAAATTCATGGTTCTAAACCCAGTGGTTGTTATTTCGAGATTTTATCCCTAGGTATCCCGTAGGAATATCGGGTCAAAAAGTCACCTATCTGTTATTCCAAACGTCCAACTACCTACATACCAAATTTCATGACTCTAAGCCTAGAGGTTGTTATTTCGAGATTTTATCCCTATCCCGTGGGAATATCGGGATAAAATTAGCCTGTGTGTTATTCCAGAGGTCCAGCTACCTACATACCAAAATTCATGGCTCTAACCCAGTGGTTATTATTTCGAGATTTTATCCCTAGGTATCCCGTAGGAATATCGGGTCAAAAAGTCACCTATCTGTTATTCCAAACGTCCAACTACCTACATACCAAATTTCATGACTCTAAGCCTAGAGGTTGTTATTTCGAGATTTTATCCCTATCCCGTGGGAATATCGGGATAAAAATTAGCCTGTGTGTTATTCCAGAGGTCCAGCTATCTACATACCAAAATTTATGGCTCTAAACCCAGTGGTTGTTATTTCGAGATGTTTATCCCTAGGTATCCCGTGGAATATCGAGTCAAAAAGTCCCTACGTGTTATTCCAGACGTCCAGTTACCTACATACCAAATTTCATGGCTCTAAGCCCAGCGGTTATTATTTCAAGATTTTATCCCTATCCCGGGGGAATATCGGGATAAAAGTAGCCTATGTGTTATTCCAGAGGTCCAGCTACCTACATACTAAATTTCATGGCTCTAAGCCTGCGGGTGTTATTTCAAGATTTTATCCCTAGTATCCGTGGGATATCGGGTCAAAAGTCACCTATCTGTTATTCCCAACGTCCAACTACCTACATACCAAATTTCATGACTCTAAGCCCAGAGGTTGTTATTTCGAGATTTTATCCCTATCCCGTGGGAATACCGGATAAAAAGTATCCTATGTTTTAATCCAGGTTATAAACTAACTTTTTCGCCAAATTTCATCCAAATCCGTCCCAGCCGTTTCAGCGTGAAAGAGTAACAAACATACTCACTCACTCACTCACTCACTCACTCACTCACTCACAAACTTTAGCATTTATAATAAATTAGTAGGATAACGAAATTGCCGCGCCCCAACAGGCAATCATTTTTTATAATTTTTTTGTAAAAGGTGTTGCAATAAATAAATACTGAATACTGAATACTGAAAACTAGAGGCAGCCCTAAAACGGTATATCCACATTGTCCCGTATTGTCGGTCGCGGACTGATTAAGCGCGACATTGTGTCGCGGACATTGACGCAATTAAGTATTAGGAAAGATTATTGTGGATTTGCCATGTCCGTTGTTACCGATTCCGTGCGATACCCAAGTTGTCCAAGTAGTACATGGCACGTTTATTAAAGAAAACTTGAAATAATCTTTTAAAATAAGAAACAGTTGAGATCCGGAAAACTTACTTTTTTTCGCAAGGTGAAACAAAACGATTTTCATCAATGGTTTTTACGTAACTCAGAAATACTTTATTGTATAGTAAAACGTATTCGTAGTTAGTAATCGTTGATAGGTAGGTATTTAAAAAAAATCAAAATCCTTATAAATACTTATTAATGAACTAAAAGAATTTCTTGCTCACCCGCGACCTTACGATAGCTAAGCTTATGCAAAATATGTGTGTACTTATTGCAAATGCGAAAGTAATCTGTCTACTTCATCACGCTTAAACCGCTGAACCGAGTTAGATATGGTCTTTTTTATATCATGGGACACTTGACACCAAATTGACCTAGTTCCAAACTAAACAAAGCTTGTACTATGGACACTAGGCAACCGATAAACATACTTATATAGATAAATACATACTTAAATACTATTAAACATCCAAGGCTAGAGAACAAACATTCGTATTATTCATACAAATATCTGCCCCGACCGGGATTCGAACCTGGGACCTCAAGCTTCGTAGTTAGGTTCTCTAACCACTTAGCCATCCAGTCGTCCGGTATGGAGATAATTTGAAACCCTGGGAAATACGTAGGATAGTAGTTATCGGAAAATTACATAGTTCCCGCGAATTAGCAATAAATGAATTCTTGGCAAAAGCTAGTATTAGGTACATATAAAAAAAATCTCCTCAGGTGCGATCAGTAAACATCCCAATAAGAATTTCCTCAGAATGTACAACTTAATAATGCACTCCCTGATAATTCGCGTTTCGGTAATTCGTATTATGTACTCGTACAGACCTACTAAGTATAGTACACGAACGTATACAAAAACGAAATCAGGGCGTGCATTATTAGGTCGTTGAATCCGAACCATACTTTATGAGACGTACCTACAATAATCGCAACCGCCTTTTCAAATACTAGTGTTTAATAGACTTTGTTTCGAATAAACTTTGCTTTCCTTGGAAAAGTGGTGTAGAGACGAAGTAGCACTTTCTATTTTTACAAGAATACGTTCGCGACAGGCTTGTAGACACTGTTAAGAGACTGCGGACTAGTTAACAAGTGCAACGCCATTGCACGCCACTTAAGTGGTAAATTCGAGGAAGCTGTCATCTGAACACAACCCGTTGCAATCGCTGAAGTGGTCTGCTAACGAGTACGTGTCAAAGCGAACCACTTCATTAGTTGAGCGAAGCGCTCGTCCCCGCGGGGAGCAGCGAGCGAAGCGCCCCCGGCGAGCGAAGGCTCCACGAACCCCACTCCTCTATTTAGTAGGCGTCTTACCAACTCCAAGCCGCTAATTAGACGACGCCGACTCTCTTCTCATTAGTGGCGAAATTATGCAGTTTGCCGGAATTCGGGTTAACTGTGAGGTTGAGAAAAACTCGAGTGAATATGAACGCGCCATGAATTCTGTAGCTGTTTTAATTTAAATACGCCTCCTTAGCATGTAAGATAAAGCTGCAAATTAAAAAAAGTACTTAATTAAACGTTCACAAAAGGGATAATATTGCTAATTAGAAGCACCGCACGGAAAAAAGTGTCCGAAAATGCTACCGATAAAATTCTCTTCCCATTTAGGTAAGCGGGCGAATACCGGCATATTTGTAAGTAGGGAAGCACTCTCTCGGGCAAACAACGTTTATCTACAGCACATTGGGTTAATGAATGGGGGAGGAAGAACGAGAAGTAGGCAGGCATTATTTTAATTAGGAAAAATGCTGGCGTTCTCACCTAGGGGCTCGCAGGGAATGCAGACAGGTATGGGCGAGTGCGGGAAGGAGCAGGGTAATTTTATGCTTCAGTACGTCACTGAAGTTCGGCAGTGTGCTCCACTTTGTACCTTTATTTTCTTCTATTACATACATTTGTACCTATTTATGTATCAAAGAAAAAGTTTGCTCAATGGTTATAATGCGTACTTTTAGATTGATGTATTGTATTGACACCAGATTAAGTACTGATACGAAGCTTGATCCTGTTAATCAATAGAATAACATGAATGTTTTGCTATGAATGTATTTAAGTATGTATTTATCTATATAAGTATGTATCGTTAACCATAGTACAGCTTTGCAGTTACTAGGTCAATTGGAGTGTCTGATATTCATGAGTTACTATGGAACCATATCAAAGTAAACGTCATAGTGAAATCGCATTATTTAGCAAGGAAAACGGATTAAATGGTGGCTCATGAATTGACCTTACCTAAAGAGATTTTTATGATTCACGAATACTAACATATATCAGACATATTTGCCACGGGATGTACCTAATCTGCCTGTGCTTATGACCTTAGTAAATGTGTCCAAATATCGAAGTTCAGGTAATGTAAACACATACATACATCCCGTAGCAAATAGGTCTGAAGTTTTCAAATATTTCGCAAAATTACACGTTTGCTCTTAATTTCTCAACCTTCACTCCCGCCATAGAAAAGCCCAGATAAATTATTAACCTGTCCGTTAGGCAACAAATAAGCAACGAAGTACTAAAATTTAGCCGCGCCCCACACCGCCCACCTTTTCAGCGGAAGGTAGCGTCGAAAAAACGCCGCGTCATAGGCAAATCATTTACGAAATATTGACAACAATAAACGATTGCCCTGCGAGGACTTTAAAAAATGCCGGTTATTAATATTTGTTTTCTTTGTCCGGGACCACGTGTCCCCACACCTGAGCTCTGCGAATGACATTGCCGAAAAAAAAATACAAAAAATAGCCGACGCCACGCGAAAAAGAGCACAGGCGCAAACAGACAACAGCCAGTTTGAATGATTGCTTCCCTGGAAGAGCGGCGGGTCCATTTTTCACAAGTGCCATTCAGGGCTTTCATGTTGCGCACTGTGTATTTTATATATATTTTTTATTTATCGGCCCTCCCTCTGCCAAATTGATATTCGAATGCGAATTTACGGCGTCCAGTTCCTCTGGTTTATTCATTTAGTGATTTCGTGATGGCAAACACGCAGGTAGATGTGTTTAATTTCGAAATGAATGTTTATTGCCGCGTTTCCGTTTCATTTTCAATGATGCATTCGTTGTCTGCGGGACTTGTTTGCACTATACGCTTTATTGCGACGGATTTTACAGCTTTCCATTTTATGAGCTTAAATTATTCCTCAAGCAACACGTAACAAAATAATATATACAACTACTTAGGTACTTGACTAAAAAAAGGATAAGTCCGCCTTTGTACAAGCATCTCCAAGTTCTGCGTTTACATACATACATACTTGAATTGGCTAAACCATTAACATAACATTGAAAAAAAAAAACAGAATTAAATTAGAAGATAAAAGTCTACAAACAATTCCGGGGTGCAGTCTTAACTAACCAAACTGTCATGTTTAATTGAATAAAACACGAAGCACACCCTCACATGACCACAAACACGCCTCATGAGCCCATATCCCCCAAGTTTCTCAGTTTTCAATCCCCCAGTTCTCACTTCCCAGTCCCCCAGTTCCCAACGAAGCGATAATCGAAGCGGCTATAAGTCCGGAGCTATCCCGATGTCTAATGACATAAAAAGTATGTCCCCGATGTAACGCTGGCCGAGGCCGGTATCGAGAGTAGATGTTGGAGACAGTTGGGACACTCTTTTGAAGTAAAGGTTCAGTACACTACAAAGTTCTAGGTTTTTATTACAGTTTATTACGTGTACGAATAGCCGCGGGTTTACGGTGGATGCAAGCCGCTTCCAACTGAAACAACTGGAAGTCTATGGGGGAGGCCTATGTCCAACAGTGGACGTCGTACGGCTGAGATGATGATGATGATGATGACGTGTACGAAAGTTAATAAAGTTTAGTGACATTATTGTTTAAGGTTATGGTTATAAATCTAAATAAGAGTCTAAACAGAATGGTCCGTTTTACTGAAATAATTTAACTTTTCAGCTACATGTTTTTATTTTGATTTTATTTGTTTCAGGTAATTTGGATGAGATCAGAATAAAGTTGATAATTTAACTCCACCATAAAACAGGAAGCTTTATTAATTTCACCCAGCCAATCACGTCAACTATTTGTAACCCTCATTCGAGAAAAAGTCCAGATTTAAGGTTAATAGATTATTAACCGACTTCAAAAAAAGGAGGAGGTTATCATTCGGTTTGTATGTTTTTTTTTTTTTTTTTTTAATGTTATGTTAACTCAGACTCCGTCATTTATGAACCGATTTGAAAATTTTTTTTTGAGTTCGTCTAGGAATGCTTTCAATTAGGTCCCATAAGCAGCAAATTAGGATCTGATGATCGGATTCTTAAGGAAATCGAGGATACTCTTCAATATTGTAGGCACGCATGGAAATTTGGATAATATTTAGCAGTAACTCGTGCATTTGCTCTTGCAAATATAATTTGGTGAATTGGAACTGATGATGAAGACCAGATTTGACCAACGAACTATACTATCAATAACAAGTATTTCACGGGTTAAATTTAAATTATCATGATTAATATACTTACCTAGGTAAGCGATAAGAGAAGCTTTAAGTTAATGATCTTTCGAAGTGATCTGATGCTGAAGCCAAAGGTAGGCAACGGAACTCTGTTATAAAAATAACGTAACTAAGTCGTGTTGGCTAATGGAATCGTTTGTGAGATGTTCTTTGGCTACAAATCACTAAAAAGTGAAGAAATAAAGAAATTTTTAAACAAAAAAGTAAAACCGACTCCAAAAAAATAAAAAAATAAAACAAAAATGGAACCGACTACAAACCCTTGAAAATTTTCTAGGTAAGTAGGTTACGTACTAGCTCGAGTCGGTGACTCAGCCGACCCAGCAGGAAGGATTGAAACCACATAGTATGTAGGTGAGGTAGACGACTATTGTGATTGTCCACTCCTGCTGGCTCGTGCTGAGTCACAGATTTGAGCTAGTACGTACCTAACTTACCTAGAAAATATTTTCAAGGGTTTGTAGTCGTTCCATTTTTTGTTATTTTTTATTTTTTTGGAGTCGGTTTTACTTTTTTTGTTTAAAATTTTCTTTATTATTCACAATAATTCGATTGTTCAAAATCAAGCACAAATTCAAGGATTTTTGTGAAATACAGACCATTATGTTATTTTCATAGTAAATTCCAATTTGTACACAAATAATTTCACTTTCTATTTTAAAAATTTAATATTTATTTTATTTTGCATTTACATAACCCAAACCTACCATTTATGTTTTTCTCGTAGGCATAAACCGTCACTCGGCTCGCTTTGTGCCACTCTGTTACTCTCACTCGGCCAATGTATTCTATGGCCATGAAAGCACGTCGTCATGGCACGGCAATTTGAATGCGGTCGCTTAGTCTGACGGGCTATGACTGATGACTGATGGCGGAAGGGTGAAGATCGCCTGATTACAGCCTGTCACCACCCCTGTATATCATTTTGCATGGACACAGTATAATATGGCAGGTGTAGGGTGAATGTTGTTGATTTAAATGTTGGCTTGTGTTGGTTGTCCGAAGGAGACTCTGACGTGACTAGTACTTTGTTTATTTTACTCTTTGTCACTCCAGTTGTCTAAGGTAGCATGCGCGAAATTATAACTATATTAAGTATATATTTGAATTGGTTTTCAAGGAAATAAGATTTAAAATGCAAATTTTCAGGACGGAATTACACCAATAAGGATAAGTTTTAATAATTTGGACGTTATCTTAATGAATATAGACAAAGTAGGTATGAACGTACTTTATTGGTGGATTACGCTAGGTTAAAACTTCTCTTAAAGTATTGTTTTTCTTGTATCAAAAATGAAAGAAAGACACAAGTGTTCACACCAATCGACTTGTAGAACCATATCCATAAATATTACATGCATTTCATACATTTTTGGGGCATCCGGTATAATCCGACACAGCTTTGTTCTTTGAACATAAAACTTTGTTCTAGACAATTTAAACACTTTTTTTTTAATTTATCGAATGCTCCAGCTTCTTCTCTACATTGTCTATTCGTGCGGCGAGCTCAAATCGGCCGCTGTAAATCGTGGCCAATCAGCGGTCGTAAATATCGAGTGCGAGTGCGGTCTGCTTTGTGATGCAAAGCGCGCGCTATGCTAATACACCCCTGGTCTTGCCAGGATAGTGCGCTGTTTTGAGGTCATTACTGTTTTGAGGTCATCATTGTTTTGACTTTACGGTTGGTGAGATAATGCTTCTAGACGGTTCAGGGGTCACATAATAAGGCAAGGTAATAATTAAAAAGGAGACAATTTAACAAACCAAAACTGTCATCAATATTGAGTACGAGTGCAGTGCCATCATAAGATATTACATGTCATTTTGTTAAATTATAATATGTCGGTATAGTGGACTTATTGCTTAGAAGTCGTCATTACTGTAAGGTTGCGGTTGGAATTTCGACTCCAAGTAGTCTAGTTAAGTTATACGTTAGAATGGAGACGATATTTGTTTTTTTTTGTTTGTAAGTCCAAATAAAATGATCCCTATGTCAGCTAATAGTAAGCATAGTTGACACCTAAATTTGACTGAATATAGGTAAATAAGTACCTAATTGTTGACTAGTCTTGTAATTATATAATGCTAATGAGAATCAACCAGGCTTAATCCAATCACTTGCTAAAACACTAAGAGCAATGAGTGTAACCACACCCGCTGCCTTTAGAAGCGTGTATAAGAGAAATGTGCACATTCGTCTACGACCCACTATAGCCTGAACGGGCTGTTAAGTTTGCTGTCATTTGTCCCCGCCAAGGTGCAGCGATTGGCCGCAAATATATACGGTCCGGGTAAATTTGCGAGAGCCTCGGTGAATCGCCAATGAACTGTGACGGCATAGCACACAGTGTTAGCCTTTGTATACCGCGTTTTAATCGCGCCGTTGACGCGCGTTGACAATTGACTACGCGTTTTTTCCATAGAGCAGCTATACTCTCACGTGCGTATCGTATTTGTATCGAAACAAATGCGCGTCGACGGCTCTTTTAACGCATTCACTGCCACCGACGCACATATGCGGTTTTGGAACTTCGCCCAGTGCCGCTGTCATAATTATTCATACATTTTGAACGCACATGTGCGTCGGTGGCACTTGTGGAAGTCAGGTGGCAGTGAATGCGTTAAAAAACGCAGTATGCAAAGGCAGTCACCAGTTAAACTTTAGATTTGATCTTGTTATTGACCTAAGAACACGTTAAAGAAATCAGAAAATATATTATTATATTATGAAGACAGTTATTTTTCATTACTCGATTACCTACCTATTTATTTATTTTCTTGAATTTGACGCTTAAATCGGACTGTAAAGGGCAGTTGTTGGTCATCTTGTTAAATTATAGTTAAGTTATAGTTTTTCTTAGTGGTCACACGTTCGACACTGCCAGCATTTACTGTCCCATCAATGCCGATAGGCAAGATCGAGGATTAAAAAAAAGATTACTATTGATTAAATTGGTTAATATTCCACCCACACGTGTTTTATGCAAGTTTTTGGCTTGGTTACGATCCTGGTTAAGATCAATCGTTAATCATGATCAATATGTCACAGCTTTTTCACCTAAACTACTTATATGAGCTTATGCGTTTATGAACTTGCACGCGCGCAAATGAGTACCCAAATATAATTTTAAGAATAAGAATTTACTTAATCAAAGTGAAGAGTTTTTCATACTGTTTTTATAAGCATTCTGTGTTGGCGACAATCGGGCAAAGGCCGTTGTGGCGACGGCAATTCGCATACATTTGGGGCGGCGGTGACTGTTGCTAAATGTCGTCTCGTCAGTAGCCTGTGTGGCGTATTCAAAATCCGAACATTGTCTAGTTGCATTGGCACAGGCTGGTAAGAATTCGTAGTGCAAATTTTAGCCAGTCATTTGTTTTGTTAGAACATTTTCAGAATTGGAACGCAGATTAATCGATTGTTTAGTTTTTTTTTTCTATGTGGCCAGTGAATTGCAAACCGATTGAAAACCGTAGGCTTATATATAGGTGCCTTAATTTTATAAGTTCATTAGAGTGCTTTAGACAATCATTTGCCGCTTTTAATTTTTGTAGTGCACTTAAGATACTTGTAGTTACAAGCGTATCAGATTGCGTATAAATTATAAACTAACTACTTAAACCACGCTAAAATAAAAAATAAACCAACCAAAAAGCACCGGCAACAAATTTCCTCCGCGTTCCCATTACCGCCTCTATTATCTAACTAAATATTAACGCGAAAATTTCACCGAGGAAATAAATTAAAAACGCAACAACAAGCTTGTAACGGCCGAACAAAGCCGCCCAATAAATCAAGGCAGGTGAGGCCGTGCTGTTTGTGCATTAAGGCCCCCGGCCTTTCTCGGCCCATTCTTCGCTAAAAAGGAGTCGACGGCCGATATTTTCGCGGAGTCATCGACAACGCATAAATATTGGAAGTGGGGCGGCCCCTTTCTTGTCTATGCGGAATAATTACGGCTGAATTATCGGTGCAGGAAGGTGCAGTCAAATTGGCTCGGTGCAGGAAGAAAGAGTTATAGTTGGCGGCAAATATTGGTCCGCAATATGGGAAGCAATTTAAGTGTGCGTGAAGTTCTCAATACGCACTGGGTCCGCGTGAGAGCGCTCTCATTCTGAGAGAAGGCCTGTGCCCAGCAGTGGGACGCATAAAGGGTTAGGATTGATGGAACGTTTACTTACTTAGAGCAAATTTGAAATTCATCGCGAGTATTTACAGTGTGGGAGAACATCGTGAGGAAAGTGTACCTACACACCTGCGAAGCCATACTATGGTGTAGGTGAAGTTCTCAGTCGACGTTAAGCCCGCGTTGGAACTACAGCTCAAGCCGTTTTTATTTCAAAAAAGACCGCCTGGCAATGTAGTGCAAAAACTGTCAAAATCAGTTTTTATCAACATAGGATACTTTAAAGATAACAACAAAAAATATCCTTTTGTCTTTCAAACAAAAAAACTTTACTTTTTATTTAAATTTTATTGTTTGTTACTCTATCAAAAAAAAAACCGGCCAAGAGCGTTTCGAACATGCCCAAAATAGGGTTCCGTAGCCATTACCAAAAATTAAGTAATATTTTTCTAAGGATTTCGTATTTTATACGGAATCTTCCAAGCTTAGGTATATTTTATACCTTAGGCTGCTATTTACTCTTAAACTACTAATAATTCTCAAGCAAACTTAGCCGTTATAGTTTTCCTTGAAAGTTTGATATACTTACTACTATTCTGATTTTTTTTTAATTTTTCCACCCACCGGTTTAAATTTTAAAGGGGGGGGGGGACGCTCGATTTTCATGAAAATTTTCACTTTAAAGTTGAATATTTCGCAAACAAATCACTGAATCGAAAAAGTGTCTTAGCATACCCCCTAATGGTTTTAAAAGACCTATCCAACGATACTCCACACTATAGGGTTGGATGAGAAAAAAAAATCACCCCCACTATACGTCTATGGGAGGTACCCTAAAAAAATGTTTTTTGAATTTTTTATTATACCATTTTGTCGGCATTGTTTACATATATATCCGTGCAAAATTACAACTTTCTAGCATTGATAGTCCCTGAGCAAAGCCGCGGACGGACGGACAGACAGACATGGCGAAACTATAAGGGTTCCGTTTTTGCCATTTTGGCTCCGGAGCCCTAAAAACTAAGACTTAGATAGCCAACTGATACGCTGGCATTTTCATGATTCAAAGGACCTACTTTTGGTAAACGGATGAATAGATAACAGAGCCTTAAGATGCGTTTCCACCAAAGATGAGCAAGGATGTGTTACGAGGAATACGTTTTTCATGAAGCGATAGAGACGCTCCATTGACCTTTCCTCGCACAGCGTTTCTATTGGTTCATGAAAAACACATTCCTCTCAACACATCCTCGCACATCTCTGGTAGAAACGGAGTTACATAGTTACAGAATCAAGTTAGTTACAGAAAGAGTAGGTACAGAATCCATAAAGGAAGATCTATAATCATTCCCATTTCCCTCTTTATTTAGAACAGACGGTTTGTCAAACTCATGGTCTAACAAGAAAGTTCGTATCAGTTCCGACTAAAAATAGACAGACAACAGATAGCAGAAAGTTTGAGAACACCGGCCAGACTCAGGCAGGTTGAAAATGTTGGTTTGTTCACTTTGCATGAGTTGCGTGAACTGGCGCACTCAGATTATTTAATTGACATTACGTCGTCCCTTGCTAACATTACGTTGTCGAAAGTCAGGGGGTTAGTGTAAATTTTGTGTGAATATCTATTTATCTGAATATTTATAAACGAGTGATCCTTGTCATCGTCATCACCATCCCAGCCTATATACGTCCCACTGCTGGGCACAGGCCTCCTCTCAGATTGAGAGGGCTTAGGCTGTGGTTTCCACGCGAACTCAGTGCGGATTGGAAACTTGACACATACAATTAATTTCTTCGCAGTGTGTTCAGGTTTCACGACCTTTTTCTTCACTGTATAGTATAAATTTCAAATGTCTATGTAAATGTTTAACCTATGCTCAAAAATTTTCCATCCTAAAATTAAGCTGCACCCCCGGTATCTGAGCAACTCAACTCAAAGTCAAACGGGACGCGAACCAAAAAAACAAAAGCCAGCATTCCCTCTTGTTTCACAGAAAAATGGCCTTATCTCACACACGCAATTTGCGTTGGCAATTTTCATCGCTTCCTCTCATTACCCCAGCGTGATATATTTGCGTGTTTATTACTGCAATTACTTAGAGTAAATCTCACGTCCTTCCCCCTCCCCCCGGGAGGGTCGCGCCCTCCGCCATTTCCTCCTCCTTCCGGCCAGCCCAGCCCTTAAGTCTTATGTACGTAAGTTTCTTCGTGGACTTGGTAACCGGATTCAGATCGGGCCGAATTTAGTAGCAATTAATTATGAGTCGAGGAAGTGTCCTTGGTATTACGACCGGTTGGTAATTAATGCCGTTGTTTGAATAGTCTAGAATTGGTTCATGTTTAGTTACGTTACTTTCTTTACCCGACGACATCGGAACAAAAAAAAATGGTTTAGTGTTCCTTACATATTTTTACTTTACTATGGCAAAACAAAAAAAAAGGTATAGTTTAAGCCAAAAACGTAAGGTGCCTGTAGACCAAAAAGCCATAGGTATATTTATTCTGTCAGCTTATTCTGTAACGAATTTAATTACCTACTCAAACAGGAGTTACTGCTATGTTATCCAAAAAGGCTCATTTCACTGTTACTATAGGCACTGTTTCTTTACTAAAATGAGTGCGCATTCATAGTAGCTGAGGCAGGAAATAGCAACTTTGATTCTAGAAGAAAATAGACACGATATCGTTTCTATTCTTCTTGAATAAATAATAATTCAGTTTATTTTAGCAATCTATGTGAGCTTGTTTACGAATGGCCGTTGCCGAAATTTTCACCACTCGCCAACATATCTCCCTTATCCTATAATACGCCGCTTTAAGATCACACCCAGCCACTTATGTATATAGACGTATTACTATGTTCCAGCGTAAGTAGTGTTAAACTAAGAATTCTTTCGGTTTTGATGAATGAGGTGTCAATCGATTTGTTTTTATCACATTGTTTACGTCATCTACATTTTATACGAACATAATTATTACAACACTTCGGCATAGGCATGGTCGGTCTTCAAAAATGATTGAAGCTAAAGATTTTCTAGTAGCTAATATAGGCTTTCCTAAAGCTACTGTTACACATGCTCGTTACTAGCATGCTAATAAGCATGCTCATTGCTCATGAACTGTTTACATTTGCTAGCAATAAGCGTGCTAGTTTTGATTATGCTCCTAAATACTCGTAAGCATGCTCAAAACGAACACTCCGATACACATGCCGTTTGATAGCATGCTCTTTGCCAGTTCAAAGTCAGTGTTGCCACGGAATTATCGTGTTCTAACGGCTTTCAGGCTCTTAAGGCTACGTTGTACACGGCATTTCGCAAACGTAATATTAATCTTACAATCTACGGCTCTAACGCTGTTAGCACGTTGGCAACGTCACTACCGTGCATCCGCTTTCAACGGTAATTATGCATTAAATTAATAGATTATTTATTTATAACAAATTCACCTTTAGTAACTTTTTTTTGCTTGCAACTCTCGTGGCACTGCCAATACTAGCATGCTCACTGAGCAAACGCGGTCACATTTGCTTATTACCTTTCCCCCTTCCACCCCCGCATCAACTAACATGCTCAAAAATAGCAGGGCCTACTATTAGAGCACGTGCCACTAAAAAGCATGCTCGATAGTAATACGTCCTGTACACACATGCTAGTAGGTAGCATTTGCTCGACAGTAGCATGCTCTCGTGCTACTAACGAGCATGTGTAACAGTAGTTTTATATTTGAGAAGCTAGGGTTCTGAATGTCTACACAATTGTGTCCCCGTAATTTTGAGATAGCGATTTTTTTCCGTAGCAGGATTTTAGTTTTTATAGTTGTCTGAGTAGCTTTTTGAATAGCGATGTGTAAGTGATACAGAACTAAGTGGTCTCATCGTATCTATTATTGCTAGTTTTGTTCTTATATTTGCGTTTATAAGCTGTGATGTAACAAAGTCAAAGAGAGCTATGAATAAACACGGAGAAATAATAATTAAATAGCCTCTTTCATAAGTAAAGATAGAATTAATAAAAGCATATTAAGAGTGTACCTCCCTATATTTCTTCACTAGCACTACCGAGTCATTTAGCTTTTATTTGACTTCCAATGTTTGTACCTATTGTTTATAAAGGTTTATTCTTACAACTGGAATATCATCCAGTTTTAGTAATCAGATTGACTTGATATTTGCTACAGATGTAGTTTGGATGAAAATACAAGTATTTATAGTAAGCAAAAAAATTGGTAGCTCAAAAGAAAGGTAAACATATTGCAGTTCATTGATGTAAACCTCCGCAAAAAACGCCTACATTGATCAATAATTTAAAAAAAAGCTTGGTAAAAATATTTTTAACAAGAACACATAGGATTGACAGCTACATAGTTAACTACCACGAGATTCAGACTTTCAACGAACTAATTACGTACTCGTACAATTTTAAGACTTCGAAAATTCTTTTTCTCGCCACACACAGGCTCACTGCTATATTGAATGGCACATAGCTCTATGTAAGGCAGTACCCTCAGTCGACTTGGCTGTAATTAATTAACGAGCTTAGTTTAAAAGCAGGGCCGTAAGACTCCGGCTCGGGATCGCCCCCCGGGGTGGTGCCAAGAAACGGGGGTCCCCACGAAGAAATTCAGGGGAAAGTTTATCATATTTAGGCGCAAAATGGCGAATCCAGCGCTCGGATGCTACCGGAGATTAATATCTGGCTTTAACTCGCTGCGATGAATTTTGTTGTGAATAAAGCTGATGTAACTTTACAGTTTTAAGGCTAGGTCGCGGATTTCTTGTCTTGCGAGTGCCTTCTAGTTGTAATTATGAGATTTTCATACTTAAATAGTATTATTATACATCGTGTATTTTTTTTATAAGCGCAAACTATGTGGTTTATCAAATGCCCCAATAAACATACTTTCATAAATTTTATTAAAAATGTAACTATTTTTTTCATCATTAAATAACTTACTTTATTTTTCTTCAGAAAATCGCACTTTATGACATTTTTTGTAATAGATAAACTCTAATTACTTTTAAAAGTTCTCTCACCTATAGAAAGCTATATTTTCAGCGATATTCAGTCTACTTCTAATCCGAGAAAATGCGAAAAAAATAAATAGCTAATAATGAAAATAGGAAATGAGCCAAATATTATTTAATTGGCTTATGTCCTCTTGCAAAATTTTATTTGTTGATACTCGTTAACCATGACAGTAAAATTTTCCCGCATACATGTTTTGACAGCGGAAACAAAATTGTTACATGTGTTACGTTACTCGCTTCCGGCTACGACGTATTTCAGGAACCACATCACCAGTATTAAATTTCATAACATAGCATGAATATAGTAGATTGTACAATAAGTGCATAAAACACGTAATTTTTCCCTAGATTTTATATCTATCCGAGCTGCAAGCGAGAGTTGATTTGATAATTGAGTCGATGATTAAATGGGTTTTAGGAACAAGTTTTACACTTCCATTTCGAGGAAATTAAACAGCAGCATTGCAAATAAATGTTCACCAACAAGCATTTGTTTTTCATTCACTGTTATTTTAATTATAATGTATTTGATTTGCCTGGTTTCATTAATTTAGTACCTAATGTAACAGATGGGTATAAATAAATCGCACAAGAAAAAACCTTTTATAATTTTCTATTGTTCGTGACTGTTAGCGCCTGACTGCCTTGGTATTAGAAGAAAATTTTAGTTTTCGCAGTCTATAACCAGCATAAATATGAACTTTATGAGTACAATAAGTGAAAAAGACATCATTGAATCTCGTATTTTGCGAAAGTAACAAGCTGTTTTTCTACAAATAAAACAACATGACAGTTTAATTAAGAAAATTTGCTCAGCCTGTATTATTCGTCAAGTCTACGGCGCGTAGCAGTGCTACGGCTACGGTGCTACGTCGTAGCAACGCCCGCGGGCGTCTACGCTTAAAATATGAAATCTAGAGAAATTACAACCCCTGAGCCTTCGGGCATAACGCGCCTACGTTTTTATTATTTTATTTTGCGCTCTCTTGAACGCAAATGGCGTTGTTACTTTACATTTTGCATTGGTTTAAGAGTTGTTAAGTTTTGTTTTGGGTTAATTGAAGTAAATTAAGGTCACGATAACAAATGGTTTGTGGCTAGAAAGAATTGTGAATATTACGGAGATTAACTGTTGTCTTAAAATGTCTTCGAATCCCTAGAGTGTATTTAATGATTACAAAATATTATAAATTTATAATCCACTTTCAGGCTTATTGTTCCAAAACAATATTCAGTTCCTTAAAAATATAAATATTATTCTGCGATGATTATAAAAAGTGACTTAAAAATGTCGTTTATAGTTAATTTAACTTAAGATTGGTTTTTTGGATTTTTTTTGTATTTTTTATTTCAATTCCAAATTTTTAATTTTACGGTCATCCCGTAAAACCGAAATAGAAAAATAAGACCATCACTGGGAATCGAACCCAGGTCCTCGGTAATCCGTACCGCGTGCTATTCCGAGAAAAATAAGACCATCACTGGGAATCGAACCCAGGTCCTCGGTAATCCGTACCGCGTGCTATACCGAGAAAAATAAGACCATCACTGGGAATCGAACCCAGGTCCTCGGTAATCCGTACCGCGTGCTATACCGAGAAAAATAAGACCATCACTGGGAATCGAACCCAGGTCCTCGGTAATCCGTACCGCGTGCTATAGCGTCGCTGCTTAAGTGACTAAGTAAGAAACACAAGCTGAGATATGTGGTGCATAGGGAAATTCGTGTCGGTACCGTTGACCATCAGTGGTGTAGCGGTATAGCACGCGGTACGGATTACCGAGGACCTGGGTTCGATTCCCAGTGATGGTCTTATTTTTCTGTATTTTTTCTGTGCATCTATATTTCAGTTTGTATTTTCAATTTTAATTTAACTTGTTAAACAATTTTTCAACCGTCACTACGTCAAAAGTATTTATGACTACACGCCGTCCAAATTGTTATATAGAGTCGGATGTTCAGCTCTTTTTCATTACACTGCCATCAGTTTATCAGACACTGCTGGACCTAATGTCTTCCCCAAAGAGTGCCACCATGATCTACTCCTGCGACTTTCACTACATCATCAGTTCACCCAGTGGAAGACCTGCACAGAATTTATTTCATAACCTAAAACCAGATAAAGTTGAATTGTTTCCAAGACTCAGTTCTTGCCAGCCCTGCCTCTTACCGAAGCGATCGATCTAATTCAAAACGATTGTGCGATCACAATAACGTTATAAAGCTTCCCAATACGTTATTATGTGCCTATTATCGGCTTACATAAGCCCCAAAGCCGTGTGTTAGATTAACAGCCGAACAAAAGTTTCCCCGAATTTATTCATAAGTTAACACGTCTTTGCTTTTTCCTTCGCCAAATTACGATTTGAATATTAATAATTAAGGCTGACTTAATGACACGTCACACAAGTTTTAATGAAACGAGTCTGCAAAGTTGGGGGATTAAGGATTTTGGGGGATTGCCGATCGGTTTTGAGTTTAAAGGGGTATGTGGAGTTAGAAAGCATAGCGGCTTGTTTTGGTTTCGCTAGTGAAGTGGAAGACGGTTTTTGGAATTATAAATGTGTTTAGGTTTGAAATGTGTTAAGATGATTTTGATGGTTGGTATTATACAACCAGATTATTTATTGATGAAAAAAATAATCATTTGAAATTCCTGTTGAAAAATCTTAAAACTATGTACTAAGAGTATAAGTATCTGGAAAAGGACACTGTAATTAGATAGCTGGAAATAGAACGTTATTAATTCCCACTTAAATAGTTTCTGATAAGTTGAAAAAAGGTTCCTAAGAACACAACTCCCACGAACACATCCGATAAAGTATTGCTTCATCTAATAAAAGAAGTAAGAATCTCCGTTTATCATTTGATTTTATTTCAACTATGTAAGTTAGTACAGATAAGTACTGATTTCAACCTACCCTATAAATAATACACGCAGTTTTCAGTATTTTGAACCCAGAGTAAGTAGCACGTAGCTCCAACAATATTCCAATTTCAAATCTCGTAAGAAGCGCGTGCGACTTCTTCCGTTGCGTGCACGACGGACGGGCGCCGGACGGGAGTCGGACGGGGGCCGGACGCGGCCGCAGGAAACCTATTACGCCCAAATGAATTCTCCGTCGTTTCCGGACTACGACAAATCCGCCGCGCCCGCTCGTCCACACCTAAGGCCCCTTTTGACTTAGGGCTGTGCGGTAGATTATCTAGAAAAGTTTAAGAGTATTATACTTATTTGCCAAGACCCTTGCATACGAAAGTTGCTGTGGAAACTCAGTTTTACTCCTTCCTTGATATAAAATCCCACATAAATGGCCATATCTGTTAAATTACAGTACCTGGGTGACTGGGCAAAAATTAGAAAATAAGCATTTTCGCCTTGATAACACCGAGCCAGATCGGTTATTTGTCCTCGAAACCTCGATATAGCGTATTTCCTCGAAATCGTTAGAACCGTTTCCGAGATCTCCGAAATAAATAAATATACAATAGTTGTTCGTTTAAAGGAACTATTATACATACTTTCATTAATGTTTCTTTCCTTTTTCAAATGGTCAATGGAGGCGGTCGAAATACCTATCTAACAGTAGAAAGACAACAAAATAATAACGACAGTGATAACTCAGAAAGGAGAATCTGAAAATTTTGTTAAGAATCCTAATTGATCAAGCAATGATGAAGTATAATTAAATACATATGGCTTGCACTATTCCAAATCTGTGATTTCCCAGTCCGAAACAGAGTTGTTTGCTCAAAAAATTAGTTACTGCTGAGATGGTGGCTCAAAAAGGATAACAGTTCGTAGGTGAGTGCCGTAATACATTAAAACTTATAATTATTAACACAATAAACGTATGGCAATTGACAGCTAGAGAGCCGAAAATGTAGGGACATTAATTGTGAGAGTAAATACGATAACTTTTTTATTCGTTCTTCTGTTCTTAGTGATCAGTTCATAATAGTACATTACTTCCCAGGCCTGGAAGTTGGCAATTGCTGGCTGTGTGTTAGTTTAAACGGGCATGCTAACGAATCCGAAACCTGCAATAACGAAAATCCAAGCTCACGTAGCAATTTTAATTTCAGATTGATCGTCAACACTGCACTTTACCTTCTGATATTTAATTAACAATGACGACTTTTACGAACATTTTTTGAGAAAAAAAATGTTCCAGCGTCAGGTTTTTTTTTTAAACCTGTGACAACCCTAGCATGGGCCGCCCTCAAACTTGGTGAAGCGGAATTTTAATGAAATTTCTTGAAATCATTTTCCCATCTTTTGTCATTCACACGTAGCTCAGTGGTGATATGCTTTTCTTACATTTTGTTTTACATATTTTATTTAATGATCTGTACGACCTTGGGAATATATTTACATTTCCATTTTGAATTAATGCAAATTTGCAAGGATTTTATAAAATAATTATTTATTAATAGATACATAAGTGTTTAACCTAAAATTGTGATTTTATATTAAACCCTACTAATATTATAAAACTTGAGAATGTGTGCCTATGGCCTGCATGCCTGCGGTCTGAAAAAAAGTTGTTATTTATTTTTAGGCTTTTGTAGGAACAAAGGAACCCTTATAGTTTCGCCACGTCCGTTCTAAAATTCTAGTGCTTAAAGAAGCTGTGAAGACTAGTGGATAAATAAAACACGATATCGTGGAAGTATGTCCTTCTGTTACCAAGTCGTTACCTAATAAATTTATCGGCCTCATTCGAAGCGTTTACCGACGTTATACTACTAACTAATACAATACGGTATTTGACTATTTTGTATATGTTTTATAAATTAAAACTACACAATGCCTGTTATCGAATAGAAAAACAATTTTTAAGCTACCTTTACAAATAACAAAGTTATAAAGGTTTGAAATTCAAGATTAGACAGAGAAAGACATACTGGCATGTGACGTCACACGCCAGTACCGCCATACTTGCTGCATAGAGAAAAGCGTTTGAGAAAGAGACAGGTATATAGATTTTTCAAAAATCACACTATAAATATTTTCATACCGATTTAAATTTTCTCTTCGCTAAACACTATCTGTATATCTATATTTTCATAATAATATTAAGATATGGCAAAACCAGGAGTTGTCAAATACCGTATTACTTGATTCTACGTCAATGTGTATTCGATACTCTTCAAACGTCAACGATAAACATATTACTCTGTTGTCTAATAAATAGGGCATAAGGTAAACGTCCGAGTGTTCGACACGCTAATGACAACGACAACCTGCTGCCATCTCTATTGCTCATGACATAAGATTAAAGATGCCACATGATGCATGAACTATTGGGACAGTGACGAGCACTCGTACGTTTACCTTACAGTTGGAAAAATATTTTCGTTGTTGAAAGCCTGGAAGTAGGCTTAAATAGGCCGGAAAAGAGCAGATCAGCAAAAAAGGCTGTGTATTAAAAATATGTTTTTTTTACAAAAACTTATTTAAACGTAGTACTCGTAAAGACACTGGAAAGATTGAGCACACCATGCAAAATAAAAGTGAGTCAATTATATTGTATTAAGTTTTCGACATTTCCCCTCCAACCGGGACTTAAACGAACGTGAAGCTTTACCATTCCGTCACTCGTGACCACGGCCGCAGCAATATGGTCGAAACCCTCGACGTACTTTTAGCAATAATATTCCGGGTTGTAATAACTAAAGTAAGTCAACTTTAATTCACCAATATCGCCGCGCCAGTGGCACCATTGTTGCGTGCCACAAATCAAACCCGTTTTCCCTTTCACGCGCATCAATCTTGCGCCGATGATATATCGGGCGTGCCGGTGAAATATGGCGGGCTCTCATTAACTTTGTCGAAGGTGGTTTACTGGAGCGGACGTAATTTTTGGGAGGTGCTAAAATTACGCTACAGAATTTTTGTTTTAATTATTAAATACACATTTTCCGAAATTACGCCATGTTTGTCAAAATAAAAGATCTTCGGTCAGTTGTTAATCTAAGTTCCACGACTGATCACGCCAAAACCTGACGTAATTTGGGCAGCTGTGATGCTAGTAATTGTGTCAGGTGGAACGAAACGTAAATGAGTGAAAGAGACCGAATGAGAGAAATACTGACGAATGAGTGAGATGCAAGATAGTTGTGGTTGAGGGATGTATGAGAGTGATAGAAATAGGTTTTTAGTATGTAAGAATGAGACAGCAATAAAGAGATCATGGTGGAATCTAAGTTTCAATCCTCACAATTGCAAGAACATTGCAAGCATCAGCATCATCATCAGCATCATCAGAATCAGCCGCAGAATGTCCACTGTTGGGCACTAGGCTTCCCCCATGCAGGCATAATGACATCGAATTCTTGTCGTGTGTGTGTAAGAGTATTTTTTTTATCAAATAGCTAGCAAATGAGCATGCGGGTCACCTGATGAAGCGATCACCGCCACCCATGGAAACCTACAGCATTATTAGGACTGCGGGTGCGTTGCCTACCTAAAGGGGAGGGGGATAGGGGAGGGGAAGGGGGGAGGACAGTAAAAGGGGGAGGGTTGATGGGTCTCAGGATCTTCCACTCACCGTACTAAACAGGCCTAGTGTGCTTAGACACTAAAACTATGTTAATTAGATAGAATATTAATTATGGTTGAGGAGTAACCGTAGGGAGTAGGTGCCATACTATGCCCTGTTTTAGATTAAGCGTTACCCATAATCATCCCGCGAGTATTGTAAAAAGCGTGAAAGGGACCTTACGTTAGAGTGGGCAGCAGCGTCCTCTATTGTCAACTACATACTTTAGACTCCAGCCCAGCGAAAAACGTCTTTATGAAGCAAGCAATCCTCAACCAGCAACCACGATCACTTTGACAATAGTCTGTAGCATACCAACCATAAGTTTACAATGAGATTGCGGAGAAGCGAGATAATAAATAAAATAAATAAATATCACGGGACAATTCACACCAATTGACTTAGTCCCAAAGTAAGCTCAGCAAAGCTTGTGTTATGGGTACTAAGCAACGGAATATTATATAGATAGGTACATACTTATATACATATTAAACACCCAAGACCCGAGAACAAACATTCGTATTATTCATACAAATATCTGCCCCGACACGGGAATCGAACCCGGGACCTCATGCTGCGTAGTCAGTTTCTCTAACCACTAGGCCATCTGGTCGTCAAAACGTGGTATAATAACGTGATATAATGGATAAGTGCCTCACATAGTAACACCTGATTCAATCAGTTATTTAATTTGATGTAAAAATTATGAAATACAATTTCAACGTCACTTTCTAGAAACGTGTTTGTAAACAATCGTATGTTTCTACGGCCTTATTGTGTCGGAATAAGAGTCTGTGCTGCTTATTTCTGAAACTTTGAATAAGTTCATATTTTTACACTTGACTGTACCTAGCAAAATATTAAAACACAAAGATATCCATCACACATTTAATCTTTATTCAAATTAAGTAAAATTTACTGATTTCCTTATCAAAAATTGAATTGCTTTTAAATTTACAAAACAGAATTCTTAATGCCCCTCTCGTCGAGTGATACGAATGTTTCGTAGTACCGGGAGGACGCGGTCGCCATGGCAACGGGGAGGCAGGCCCGTATTGTGGGGCTGTACTATGCTATGATACGCGGGGATATATACTATGTACGTCACTTTCATATTTGTGACTAACCTGTTTTGTTTTGGACTGCATATTAATTTCAGGGGCCGTACGGTTTGGTAGGAATGTGATGGCTGATTAATCAACCCTTAGAGTTATTCTTACTTCAGCTATGTTACTAAAAATATACTAGAAGAATAGTTGAGTTCTTGATACGTTATTTTGACTGTAAAGTTTTTATATTTATTTCTGAACTGGACTAGCGTCAAATATATGTATATTTAGGTCTTTGGTATGGGTACCTCATGCCCTTAAACGGCTTTTTAACCAGGTACTACGCTAAAATGCGTATTTACGCTAAACGAGATATTGATTCATGATTATTCGACTCAAACATTTGAATTCACCCCAAACCAATCCATTAATATTAATGCAGACAAATGAATTTACAGAAAAAATCAAGGAAATGTAACAACCTGATTGGCAGTCTTGAATTTGAATACAAAGCCAATGACAAACCCAGAGCCCGGCGTTAATAGGAAAACTTGGCGCTGAATGCGTTTCCATGAGCCCACTCACCGGCGATAGACGGCTGACAGAAAAATAATCATAATCCGAATAAACCGACAGTTTGTAATTTGTTCGGCGTCGTGAAAATATCAAATCAAATGAGTGGATACGGCGCGATCGGATCGAACCTTTTCATGCGGGCAAATTGCTTTTCTTTTTTGGCGGGACTGACGAGGTGGCGACTATTTTTTCCTGACGGTGTTTCCTTTTCACATCGCTCTCGTTTTATGGGTCATACTATGTGAGACTATTTTTAATGGAGCGAAGAGGAGTTTTCATTTTTTCTCAGTGATAAATTGACTCCACGTACGCGATGGATGATCGTCTTTTTAATGTCGTTTGGTTATTTTGCGAGTGTGCTTTTAATTTGTTTTTTTCGGGACGTCTATTTAGTTCGTTGATGTTTTAAAATATAGCGTTGTTGGTAATTTAGGGTTCTAATACGGATCAATATTTAACGATTAGTTTTAAGATAAGACATTGGTTACTTTGTTTAAACTTATATGCATCATGCATGACTCAATAAGAGTAATATTATCTTCCAGAATTGAATTAAAACTTTAAAACTCCGTGACAAAAAGACATTTGAAAGAAAGAAAAAACATTTCTTTCCCATAGAAAAAACTGTAAGTATAAACAATACATACGTTTATTATTTAAGTGGCATAAGGTTTATTTAAGCTCAGCACGTCAGGTGAGGCCTCCGCTTCACCGTGCTGGTTTTCAGCCTATACTTCCACACAGTGCACAGATTTTACTATGAGACGGGGGAATTTGCAGAACAAGTTAGACATTTCTTTGTAATCCCATGCATATTTATATGATTTGGTCGCGTAATTTTGGTTTCCTACAAAAGTCTTATTTGCATACAATTCACTTAGAGTCGCCGTGTAGCAAAAACTGGACTTTTGTATAAATCGAATGTAGCAGAAATTACGCAACCGAAAATACGTCACTCACAACCCAAAAATACAAGTTTGTCTGGCTTCACCCTTAATTAGAAATGGTCAGTGAAGACTTGGTGGCTACAGGTCTTAGGAGTAGGTATATTGGCTAAGTAGGTATATGCCTGGATGTCATTCGAAAACAGTGTGTTAAATAATTAAAGAAAAATTTCCATATCTATTTTTTAGTTCCGATTTTTTCTGTTCGTTAATTTTAAAATATGCACGCGCGGATGCTAGATTCTTGCTCTTATCCAAAGCTAATCAAACGCGAGGGCAAGTTCTAGACATTCACATATCTCCAATTTTTCCCCAATTTACATGCAACTCAGCGTCCGCTGCAATCCGTATGCGCCAGCGCTTCCTTCCGCTTTATTAGTTTAGAGCGAAGTGATTGGACGTTCGAACCACTCGCCGGCACTACGTGACCGAACTAACAACTGAAACAACGTATAGTGCTGAACCGTTCACATGCCTCCTATGTCTGTGAAACTAGACTGTACTATCTAAGTAGTAAGGAGAGGTGGGATGTAAAAGGGAAGGAGGTGGTAATGCCGTGTGCTTTTAAAGCGGCTCTTTAGGCGGCAGTAAAAAAATAAGGTGTTTTCGAATCTTTGTAAGACGTCGTAATTTTGACTCTTTGATTTTAAACTGATAATATTAGACTTAAATATTTTACATAATTGAACCAAAGAAATACGTAAAATTTTCTTTAGATGAATAGTTATTATTGCTGCCTGTCGATATCTAACTATAATTTTATTAATATATCACGAAGGGAATTACCCGTCGTTTGTTGACTCTTTGATGAAAGTGTAGACTATTGCTTTTACGGCAATAAGAAATCGATTAAATGAAATAAAAAATAGAAACGAATAATTTAATAAAAAATATGCAGTCAAGAATGTTTCAGAATTTAAGTTCTGCCACGCTTTGAGTCAAATAAAAAAATATACCTACCTACTATAGACTTTTAGTATTTGAGTAAGTTAGATTTAGTCCTATTTTTATTTCTTTCATTTTGTTCATTATTGTATTATTGTGTAATAATAAATTATATTCTTATTACACAAGTCGTTTTTGGAAGAATTTACCTGACTCCACATTGTAAGTAAATAACAACATTAGTTTTTAATACCCACAACACTTCAAGCGACAAAGTAACATAGTAGAAGCTCGTAATAAAACAACAAGTTAACCGCTATATTTAAAGCAAGCATGAAAATATTGTTCACATCAGCACAGTATTCAACGCTGACCTACTTGCATTTGTCATTACCAGCTCACGTCTAACCCATAGGCATCCCCTATACACCGAATGTTGGCACTATCTCAAGCATCATGTCCTGCAAATTGATAAGATCAAGTGCCGGGGGAAGGAAGGGCCCCCGCTGCTTTATGCCGCCATTAGAACAGCAGCATCCGGCTTCGAGATTTGTACGCATTTGTACTGTCTTCAGCCTAAGGCGCAAACTTCAAGGCAAATTTATGTCAGGTATTAATTTACCTAAGTTGTTGCCTGGCAAGTTTGTCCGGAGTTTCTCGATGTAGGTAAGTTTCGAGATGGAAGTTCCTTTGCTGGAATTAAATATTTATTCGAGTTTCAACAGTAGCCGGAGTTGCGATGTCACTTTAAGTTCTTGTTGTATTTCATCGTCGGGTTGACTTAAACACCGTTTCTAATCTTTAATTAGGTATATGAAAACGATTTATTAAAATATAGTCAACCTAATTATTTAGGAATGGACCAGCAGGCGGTCGTAATGTTTTAACGCTCTGACGTGTGCAATTGCATTCATCATCTCTTTCGACTCTCATATATTTTACACCGTAAGACAGAAAGAAGTGTTGAACACAATTGCGATTTCAAGTGTGTTCAAGGTCAGTTGATGGCAAGTGTTAAATAACTTATAGTAGGTAGTATGCCCAGCAGTGGAACATATATAGGCTGGGATGATGATGATGATAATAGTATTATAGAATGCATCAGAAGTTCACCATTTAGCCCTCGCTTTGTCAGTCTTGGCATATTAGATTTCACTGTTTTAGGTAACACAAAACAGATGTAATGTCAATCCGATTACCTACCTACTAATTTTTTTTTCGTTTTCAAGTGTTATTTGGACAAACATAAATTAAAACTATTCAAATACATAAAACTATCAAAACAGATTCATTCAAAATCTTTCTGAAAGCAATATTTTTCGACAAAAAACGAAGGCGCAACATTATTCACTAACTCTGTATAAGTATTAGAATTATTCGCATGAAATAACTTAGGCGTCAAAACGTAGTAAAAATAATCCAAAATTCCCTTTTTCTCAGGTCGTCTCACGTAGCAAGGGCTAACCCCGGGTAGGGGTTATTAGCTAAATAAATTTGCTCACCCAATATGCTGGGTAACTCGATTTAATGGCGATAGAATTGATTCATTCAATTATGAGGAATTTTTAGTGCCCCGCCGAGTGGGGATAACTTTATTTTGGGGAGCGTTCTGGGGATAGTTCTCACGAGATTAACAACATTTTTTCTATTTAGTATTGTACCTATTAATGACATATGATGTATGACAATATTTTAATAATTGTTTCTGTAAAATAAAAATAAAGATTTGATCGTTGTGACAATGTAGTCGTTGTGAAAGACTGGATTTTCGCATTCTTTATGAGGTCTGATTACTTATCATAAACATTTTTATAACATTTGGTTATTTTAAATACTTGTGACATTGGCTAACACTGTACATAGCTGTTTAAAAATATACCCTGTTGAGTAGCCACCTTTTTCTCAATTGCGGTTTCTCCGACCCGGTGGTAGATTTTTGACGTTCATAAGTGCTGGTTATAATCTATAAATTGAATAAACACCTACTTTATCTTTGACTTTGTGACGAACCAACGCAATTAACAGACACACCAAGTATGTTTACTACTATAGTAGATAGACAGTTGTACTCGTACCCCAAAAATTAAAGCATTGCCTTCCAGCATTAACATTAGACTAACCTAAGTCAAACCCCCGTCAGCGCCGGGCGTCCTAAATGTGACGCGAATTTATGTGTAAGCGTCCACCCATTAGTGCTGCTAATGCCCCATTACCAAGGGAGGGGGGGGGGCAGCATCTGTCGCTTGTTTTAGGTAATTTATGGGCTACGTCAACACGCCCGGGCAAGGTGAGGCTTGGTGGCTGGAAGCGTTCCAGGAAAGCAGTTGATATGGATTTAAATACATGATTTTCGAACTTAGAATGTAGTACGAGTATAAACCAGAGACCGTATTGTCACCATTTACCATCTCTTTCTTTGTCTTAAACCGTGCAAAATTTGGAAGTGGTGAAAACGATTGTGATTGCGAGTGTGTTAGACAATAAGCCTCTGTAAGCGTGTATACATGCGGCTATTGGTGAAGGCAATATAAGGACGCTTAACCAGCAAGGACTTCTGACATTTTGATGAAATACTTTTTGTAACGGTTCTTTATGCACCATGTTTTTTTTATATCCGTTAACTTCGGCAGACGACTCAGTTCATTTATATGAACTACCTGATAAGTAATAATCTTTTTTTCTTGCATATTAGCTTCACATTCATTGTTAATTGTTAAATTGTAAAATAAACAATATTGACAAGTGACATTGACGTGACACATAAGAGAGGCATTAAAAAAATCCACATATTTAACTTTCTTTTGCTAAATATGTGTGAATTAAACACGGATTAGTTATGGACCTTGAAAGAAAATCATAAATTAAGGACCTTTGCGCGGTTTTACTGCTAATTATTAATTATCTTAACTCTTGATTATCTATCTTTTAAACAGTAACAGTTAGCTTCATTTGACCTGTAGATTGTCCCCTTAAAGTTAACGGATATCAAAAATAATACGGTGCATACACAATGGAAAGATTTCCTGTAAACTTTTGAGGTCTTGGTGGTAACCGTCGATTAGTAAGTAACTCCTTTCAAAGACCATACATCATTAAAAACCGTTACCTACCTATAAAAGGACAATATCATGTTTTGACAATTAGTTCTTCAGTTGATAAATGTGTGTCGTAAATATATATGTTGATGCATCTTTACTTTTGTCAATTGTGTATGTTTATTTATTTATGTACAATAACAAAAAAGAAGTTCACATACATACATAATGTAAATGCATCCTTTAATTCAAACATTCTACTAATTTTATGTAAATATATTGGATTACGCAATCGCAAAGACGGCACGCAAAAATGGCTCAACGGATTTCATTGACATGTAACACATCAACTGATAGGTTAAATTAAATAAACTGGACACAGGATAATTTTATGCCAAAGAATGAATAGCTCCCGCAGCATAGCAACAAAACGTCACTACTTTGAAAAAACTCGTATCTCAAATCAATATGTCAACAAAATTGAACCTTGACCCAATGGTCATAAAGTGCACTCAGAAAAGTTATCCATTTTGAGATACGAGTTTTTTAAAGTAGTGACGAAATGAATTATTCGCAGAATAAGTCGCGGGCAACACCTAGTTGCTCATAAGAACTCATCATGCTTTTAAGCGATAGGACCGCCGGCTGTTTTATACCCTTGCGTCAATGTAAAAAAATATACTGATTTGTGATATGCAATAAAGAATATTTGAATTGTATTGTAAGAATTAGCTTGAACATTATTGACAGGGTGAAGTATACAAAAAACTTGGAATGCAACAAAGTTTAGTATTTCACTTTACCACTTCCGAATATTGCGTGGTTGCATGGCATGATATATAGCTACGGCCGCGGCGCCATTGTGCTGGCCTGCTTCTAAACTTCGCTGAATGAGGGCTTAGTGGCTGCGTTAGTACACGCATGCTTCTAGAATAAGCAGCAGCATGCTTCCCACAAAACCAAATGCAGTTTACTTTAGCTCTCAATGAATAACTTTGATGACACATTTTGAACAAATAAACTGAGATGTACCTACTTTTTATACATTATAAAAGCTGTCAAATAATGACGTCCGAAGAAAAAAACGATGTTGAAATAAATTTTGTTTGGCAATCTAGTTAGAACGACACTTATTTCTCAAATCAATTGACTAAATTTGTCTTTGCTTGGAGGCAACTACAAATTCAAAATTCAGCTAAAATAAAGTGTTTTTTTTTTTACTAGAGTCGCGTTTTGTAATTATTGTTTTATGGTGACATCTACCATAATTGTACATTCGATTACATTTTTATTAATTTTATTTCAGGTAAGGACAAAGCAATAATGATAGAGTGAACTTGTGCTATCATATCGGCAATTAATATAGGTAACGTATGATATTTTTAAATAAAATTTAATAAGAACACCCCTAAAGTACATATTTTAATACAGGTAACGGAATTGTTTTATCATTAAAAGGTTAAAGTTAAAGTCTGTCAAAAATTACAATTCTAAAACCTCTTAATTCTCCTTACTTTTAGTCACTGATAAAATCTGAGTAACAATTAAAAATACTAATTATCTACTTAGAATATTCAGATTCCTTAACGTCGCCCAGGTCCGCACTCAGGCTATTTTATTTTTTAATTACAATTGTTAACGGCATAATCGCGTACAATTGCAGTGGGGCCGGCTAATCCAGATTTATTCCAACAGGGCCGGATTAAAGTGGCGTGAATTACACATTTATAGGCCATAAAGACTGATCCGGTGGCGTGCGGTACCTGTCGTGGACAGATATAGTTATGACATGGATTTGCACGGGGCTGGTACAGGATGATGCTAATACTGCTTGGCATATTTAGAGGCGATTTGTGTTAGCAGAATTGTGTGTATTCGGAAGTGAGATAACATTTAACTAACCTTACTATCATCATCATATCAGCCATAGGACGTCCACTGTTGAACATAGGCCTCCCCCATATATTGTGCCTTTATTAAATTGCATTTTTTTTAATTCCCTGCAAGTTAATGACAGAAGCCTTGCTATGCTGGCATATAATACATTATTATGTAAAAATATGCCTAAATCACTTAAACCCGTATTGTTCAAGTTATTTAACTCCAGCTGTTAACTTTTATAAGTATATAAAAGTATTTTTTCAAAAAACAATAGCAGTACAAAAACACAAAAATGATATAAAAGGACAGATAATATCAATTTAGCATATTAATGACCACATGTTTCCTGTAAGCTGTAGACTGTGGTTACATTCTATGTGCTACCAAGATTTTGTCAAATTTTATTTTATTTATGTATTTTAGATCGCCAACCAGCACATTGCAATAAATAAATAAATAAATGTTCAATTTTAAAACAACCAATGTATTAACGACAATAACCCAAGATGCAAACACATCAAGCATCTTTTCACGATCGACTACAGTATGGAACGGGACTTTATTAAATTTGAACAATAAGCTCATACCAATTACTCGTATATCTGTTGTAATTAACTGTGAATCATTAACCTTTAAATTGCCAGTGTTCACCACAATGTACACGATTCAAGGCTACCTTTTTGTTTTTTTTTATTGCAGAATTTTTGGACTACAAGGTAAAAACTAGGCTTGAATCATATGAACTTTTTTATCGTTGACAATTTAAGGGTTAAAAATGGTTATTATTTTAATACGTTGGCCAAGCTCGCTGTATAGCCAGGCGTCGGTAGTTAGGCCGGCGCGCGCGCGTCTTGTTGCGCACAAGTTATGGCCGCCCACGCCTGAGTCCGTGTCTGGGCGCCTCGGATGCATTTTAGGGTTACCATAATCATTTAACACATTATAACGACGTATTTTGTTTAAATAATTTATTGAATCCGGCGTTACTTTGCGGAGGTCCATATAAATGAACTAAAAAAAAAACTTTGATCACTCGCGACCGTTCATTGTATACATTTTGTTTACATTAATGGTCAAAGATAACAAATAAGCTGAAATTATTTGCACATTTCTCTGAGCTGCCTTAAGAATTAATATAAGAATATTGAAGTCCCTTTTCAAAATAACAGCGACTCAATAATCAAGCATTTATTTTGTTGGAAAATGTAAACTTCTTTTTTTGCTACAAATAACAGGCAACCCTACACGCACCTTCGTATCAATGGTCCATTCAACAAACTACGGCACCGTCTACGACATACGATAGAGGTCCAAATGCAATGCACCCATTGGACATTCAACATACATATAATGAACAAACGTATACTACTTTGCTCTACACTGCCTGGACTCGGAATAAAGATGACTACCAAACTATATTAATGATTTGTGTATGCACAGGCCAATAGCGTGCTAAGTAAAGATTATGATTTATATTCAGAAGGTCTAAGGACACGGTAGTGCCCCCGCCAAGAACATGTTATTTTAATGAAATCCGAACACTGCTTTCTCATTTGTAATTTATGATGTAAACGACATTAGATCTACAGGTACGTACTAGATAAACCATTGAATGGCGTGAATTTGTGATTAGAAGTCTTGTTCAGCATTGGAAGCCATTGTATAGGCAAGAAAAATCGTGCAAGTTTCATTACATTGCGGCGTTCGATTGACCTGTACAAACTCTTTGGCTTTACGGTCTCGCAATGTAATGCAGCCGGCACGAGTTTTCTTGCGGGTCTAAACCGTGCTTAAGATGTCCTAATGCGTATTTTCGATTTCTTTGCGTGCATCTCTGACAATGTTCTAAATGTGGTAAATTGAACAATTAAAGAGATAGGTACTACTGGACATACGAGGTATAAAAGCAGCGCAAAAGTAGCACCATACCGTTTTTAGATAAACGACTACCTAGGTACTAAGGTTTTAGGATTTTTTTCCGAGGGAGGTAGAGAATGCTCATAGTAGGTATACTGCCGAGCCAGTCTCGGCAGCATCTCATTCCCAAAAGAGTTTAGGAATAACTGGTCAAGGACTAGTAACTTATAGCTTCGTATTTGAGCTTCCCAGTTTCCTAGCGTATTTTTGTCTATTCAAATATGATTTAATGCCATCTAATTCCTTGGTACACGCAACCGGCTTAAGGTTGTATTTAAATCACCGCGATTTAATAACGGTCCCCCAACTATAAATAACGTTTCGCACAGCAATCTGTTGGGCAAATAAACCACACTTTAAGTGGGGCTAAAACGCACCCGGATGTACGAATAGGCGCCATTTTGAGATTTTGCATGACGGAGAAACAAGGAAAATGTGCTTCCCTCGGCTCTACATAGGTAATATATGCGATGCGTGTCTTCTGCGTAGGTAGGTACGTGTGTGAGTCAGTCCCAGTAGGTATGTATGTATATATACATATACATACGCATGAGGAATAGTCACAATGTTAGTAGGGTATATTTATGTTTAGCTGGCGCTTTAGGTATCATGAATATCTTTTTAGTATAAAAAAATGATCCGATTAAAATTAACATGGGATCCTTTTATGACATACACAAGGGAGAAAAACGAATACATATTCTAACGATAAACGATAAAAAAAAGTTCTACAGTGTGAATACTGCGGCCTTAAAAGACGCTACGCTATCACCGCTTGCTTCGAAAGTGCACCTTTAAATATGACATGGCTTAAATGCGTTTACTTCGATTGGGGTGCAATCTGATTGAATATACTTAGAAATAGTTTTTAAACGATTCGATACACACTACGAACAGCCCGATGATTTTAACTTGTAGACTACCATACGAGACCATAATAGTTAAATTTATAAGAGTGGTCGATGCACACAATACAAAGATAAATTTCACAAATAAAAAACAAACCATATCTTATACAAAGCAACTGCAGAGTCTACATATTATTTCCTAAAAGACGTAATGCATAAAGCTAAGTAAACCTTATTACCATATCGGCGCAACCGTGGGAGGGCCACGGAAAATAAAGAAGTAAAAATGACAAGACGTTATTTGCATCCCGCTAATGGGTCCGTAATGCGGGGGTAGGTGAACAAATATTGCTTTATCCAGTCCGCAATTTATTCTTACTGCTTTATTCGCCATTCCGACGGCGGGGAAGTCAAAAACGGTGGCATTTGGACCTCTAAGTGATTCGCAAATCATTCTGCTTAATCGAATGACCTTATTTGTTTGAGGTTTTTCCTCGTTTTCGCTCTCTTTGCTGCTTGTTTTTCAGGATGCCATCTAATTATGTTTAACGATAGGCAAATCATTTGAATATTTTTCTTTGTTAGATCTTGTGGCTTAGTGAATTATGTATATTAGGTATCTGATATCCTTAAGGCCTAAGTAGATACTTGGTCTATTTGTTACGTGTAATAACATAATATGATCTTAAAATATTTAGTTTTTAACTTATGTGCGATTTCATGTAAATAGGTATTTTTACCTGCAACGGGGCGTAAAGTATTTTTTGCTCGACTGCCAAAGTGTTAAGGTTGTTATCGCGGTGAGAGGGAGGGTCACGAAACCCTTATCTAAATAGCGTGACCGGGCGATACCCGCTCCTCACCTGCTGACTTTATGCCCTTCCTGGGGAAGTCTGGCGCCGCATACAAACGACCGCTCGGCACCGTTGCCGCTGTCTCCACCCATTCTAACATCGTAAACTTTATGGAACAGACCAGTAGCGGACAAAATCAGTTGCACTTTTTCCCGAATTTTCACGAAAAATGCAAATTAAAATAACTCTCGAATCCCAACTGTACCGTGTCGGAGCTTAATCCGGGAAGTGACAACGGCATTCTGACGAGGCGCCGGAGCCCGGGAATTATTAAAACGAACGCCAACTTTTTCACTAAGCCCGTCGCAAAGCCGTTTCAATTGCGCTGCGCTGAAGATAATTCCGACTGACGTCATCTTTTTTCAAATTCTCGACTCGGCTGCGTTCTCTGTGCAGCAATTATAAACATTTCCACCGACTAGGAAAACAGAAACACGTGGTGAAAGCGCGTCGAATCGTAGCGTTCGTAATTTAAATTTAGATGGAAATTTAATGATGCGTTCACAAAGGGCGCTCGTAAAGTCGGTTGCGAGATATTTTTTACGAGGATCTCGCGAACTATTGCGCGCTTAACGACTCCGAAGCAAGATCGCCCTCCGCTTTAATGAGCGCCCGATAAACGTGTTAACTGCCGCGACCTTATTTTTACGCCGATGTAATATTGCTGAAAAACGGATTCATTACCCTGATTGTCGCAGACCTACGTAATTTTACGCGGCGTAAAAATGAATTTAAGAAGTGTAATTTTGTAGACGTTGTTTAAACAATGTCCGAACAATGTTGGTTCGTCGGACGAGGTTGATCTAGGCAGGTGGGTACATAAGACGGAGCGCGCGGCAGGCAGGGTAGAGGCTAAGGCAGACTTGGCCATGTTTAATATATGAGGGCAGGCGACGCAGCGTGGGTAAACACGGCCCAACCTTCGCTCATGTTGGCCACTGTTTGCCCACCCGTTCTAGTCTCAAGCGAAAATATGTTTGCTTTGCATACCTAACCGCAGCGTGCTTAGAGGCAGAACACTCCTGTTTTCTTGACATGTTTTCTCAGCAGCTCAGTGAAATACCTACGAGCTTTATACTTACATCATAGAAGGTTAAAGTGATATGAAGGCGATATTATTTTTAGTATGCTGCATATTATTATGATAGAAATAAGTGTATTTCTGCTTATTTCATTTTCCCGTAAATTGAGTGACAAACAAATATGATTTGCAACGAAATTATCTAAGAAAATCGCATTCCATAGAAGCTTTTTGCTGACGTTTTTGTATTTTTTATTGATTGTATTCGCATTGTCATCAAAACTACAGACCCATATTTACCACAAGTCAGTCGTTCACTAGTGGGTAAAGTTCGACTTGCGTGTTTTGACCTTTACATACAAATACTTTACTTTGCAAGTTAAATAAAAGCTTCGAAGTTTTAAAAAGTACGAGTACATATATATAAACTATAAACAACATTTATGATAAAATAATTTTCACAGCAATGAGACTTGTATAGTCAAGGGCATAAATATATGTACGTTACCAAGACGTCAAAAATATATATACACCTTTATGTCACTAACCATAAAGTCGATGTATACATATATTTGACGCTATAGCTGTATAGATATTTGGGCCAATTTTTACTTTCTTGTCGATATCTTTCTTTTCTCAGATTTCAATGCAATTTGGTGAATTGGTAATGTTGCTTGTTCTGATTATTGGTAAGCCCAATTTTACACTATGTGCTACGATTTTTCCCATTGAGTTACACAAAATGTATGGAAATTTCGTAACTAAACTGAAAATTTAGCATAAAAAATGAGAAACTCAAAATTAAAAAAAAGGACAACTAAATAAAAATTGACCCATTTATGACCTTGACTGTACATATATCTCAAGTTAGTCAATTGTGTTTGTTTACTTATTTTGTACAATAAATAGTTTACGTACATACAGACCTACTTATAACAACAATCGGCTGGTAACTTGTAAACAGTAAACCAAACTATTCTCTCAAACTTTGGCGTTATAGATAGTTGCCATACACACACACACACACACACACACTTATATTTATATCCCTTCATATCCACCAAGTTAATAAAACTGACTATTTAAATTACATTTAATTGCCAAATGCAGTCTTTAGCGTTTTTAAGTCTCATGTTTTTTCTTTTGTTCTGTGATTGTGATTATTTTATGACGTTAAATAAATGTATTTTCTATTCTTTCTTTCTTTCAGAGGTGAAACGGAAAGGTAATGTACAGTACCTCAGCGCATCTCAAGTCGTTAATATTCGCCGGTCGATATCAGAAATCATAACCGATGTTTGTTGAAGTGCTGAGCTCCCGGCCATAATCCTCTCCGCGTACAACTCCACTTAACAAACGTATAAATAATATCAAGGCGAGGGAACATATTCGAGGGTACGCTTTCGAGGGTAGTTTGACGGCGTAACGAATCGAAAAACCAAATCATCGAGTGGCACCCCTACTGTACCGCTACATGATAGTTCGTTACCAATGATGTGGAGTCGCGATGGGGTAATTCTTTGTGTTAATTTCTCACGTTTTTACACGTGGTAATGTCAGAGCTGATTTTTTGAAGTAGAATAAATATTTACGTAGTTCTACTAGACCAAATAATTTTAACTATAAGGATCTCTTAAATAAAGATATTTTACTGACAACAAAAATAATTATTCTTGTGCGATGGAAATATTAAATCTAGTCTTTATTTCTTTCTGTCGAAAAAGGTTTCCTGGTAGAGATTGCTCTGAAGCCATAAGGTCACCTTTTGTTTACTCTATAATTTCTCATTTTTATACCTGTATTCTGCAACCCCTTACTGTTGTGATGCTTAATAAAAGGTAGTTATGTCAGGAAATAGCCCCGTTAGAATAAGATATCAGCAAATGCAGGTCGCTAGAGGTACTAATGCTTAAAGCTATGTATAAAACTTTGCGCATCCAACCTAGCAGGCGCCTAAGTTTTGTTACAAATTGTATACAGAAACCTTATTAAGAAATTTTAGCAAAGTAATAAAAGCTGGCAACTCCACAGAACTCTCTGTGAATGTTAAATCTTTAGGGCTGCCCCTTAGCGGTCTGTGGAGAGTACTCGCAGTTTTTTATATATTTTAATTTTAATTTCATATCGGCGCTAATGGCAGTGCAGCCCTGCGTGCCCAATCGGTAAATGTATGCATAGCGCAATAAAGTTTAATGTGCCGAATGAACTAATATTGTTTTATTCAATATTTAACTTTCAAATATTATGAAGCGATTTTTTTGATTCATGAAAATTCATTGAAATATGATTAGCTGACGATAAAATGATCGGGATTTTGTAATTGGTGGCGTATACAGCGTGTTCCTGTAAATGAATTAGAAAAATACAGGTTTATGCAGACTAAAAATTGAATAAAAATGGCAGCTGCTTAGTTTTGGAACAATACATTTCAAGCTCCAATCCGTCACAGGCATGCGCTTTAATTATCCTAAAGAAAGAGTTAGGTGGCTTTTAAAGGCTTTAGTTGGGATGACCTTTAAGATTACTTTGAGTGCTAAAGAGTACAAAAGAGTGCAGTAGGTATCTGACGATATAGTTTGTGTCATAGAAGAAAACTTAATTATGAATAATCTGAGTAATACGGTTTTTGACTACTTTTTATTTTTAACCGGACCGGACTGGATCGGTGGACCGATTTGAATGCGGTACTTTTAATTTGAAATCAGGTTTTCTAGCGATGGTTCTTAGACATGTTTCATCAAAATCGGTTTAGCCATTGAGTTTTTGAGACATTGGACTTTTAAATTGAATCTCAACAGACATGTTATAAAACATAAAATATTTTTTAAGCTAATTTTACATATAACAGTTATAAAGGATTGAAATTAAAGATTAGACAGAGAAAGACACTTTTGCATGTGACGTCGCATGCAAGTAGCGCCAAACCTGCCGCATAGAGAAAAGCGTTTTAGAAAGAAACAGATATATATTTTTTTCAAGACCGCCATAAATCAATTTTTCAACCGAATTAACTTTTCTTTTCGCAAAACATTGTCTGTATTATCTATATTTTCATAATAACGTACAGGATGTGACAAATTCAGGAGTTGTCAAATACCGTATCACACACGTCTATTCCATGTATTAAAACGACGTCAGTCAACTCGATACAGTATCGGATGACCTTAAGCCCCCTCATGTACCGAGCAAACAGTTCCGAAGTCAAATCAGCGCCAAGTTAATCCGTTTAGGTGCACGAACCCACTTGATTAAGTTTAATTTATTTTAAAAATCAGCGCGCCGCGCGCCGCGCCTCCGGCGTGGGGTCCCTAGAATACATTATTCAGTGTTTTAGAATAATTTTCAAATTCGATTACATAGGGCCGACCCTCGGTAAGTGGGTGGGCCGGGCGGCGGGTGTATTTAGCCAACACGGGGGTCTCACCGCGTGCGATTCTGATTTGAATACGCACGTGGCCCCGCGCCCCCGGGACCGCTCCGATCATATTTCAAACGTCACCGGCGATGTCTCACTCAGATACTATCGGCCGATAAACGACGAGATACTGGCGAGGGTGGAATAGTTCGCCCGCCGAGCTCTGGGACCTATTTTTTACCCCGCTATTATCGCCTGCAGTTGACACCTAAATATTACTTTTCGCTCAGCGCGCTCCTACGCGCGGTATACAGGCATTTTGCGGTGAGAGCTCTCCAACTTTATTGATGTAGCATAGACTTTCCTGGATACTACTTATTAAAAAATCCATTTTAACCGACTTTAGAAATAAAAACAAATTTTTGGTTCATCGGAATATTTTTTTAGGTATAGCTAAAATTCACAACTAAAACCAACGCGTTCGGCACAGCATCTAACCGTCATGGTCTTCAATTCAATGTTAAGTAGGCAGTTTTTTCATGCTGCGAAATTATAAAGAGTGTGTCGATGTCTATAGCACATCAGCAATTCCTGTAGCAAAAATAAAAGGTCCCTTTGTCTAAAGTATTCTATGAAAAGTGACCCATTAACTTAGCTCGCCAGTGTATAACCTAAATAACTTTTTTACTTATTTCATTTTTTGTTTTGCATGCCAATTTTGTGTTTTTTGTATGTGTATCTGAATTTTACAGCGCATTGGTTTTGTATTGTATTGCTGTATTTTTTTGATAAATAAATAAATAGGTATAGGCTGTGAGTCCTAGTTAACGTCAGTCTCAGTCAAGTTACTTTTACTTGCAATTCTGGATTTAGTTCTCACGTAGTGGCTATAATCGGTGGGTGCGCTGCGCGTGGCGGCTGCGCACGCGCCGCGCACGCGCCGCCACCGGCACTCCATTACTGCGGGACCGCCGCGACGCCTCCCATGCCAAATGTGACAAAACACTGCCAAAGACTAGTGATAAAACTAAAAAGAATTTCCAAATATACGCGATATAAAGGTATTTAGCTAAGTACTTTAAAAACAACAGATATCATGATGCTAATTTTTCATGGTAAAATATGAAAATAGGTATCTGTGGACTATTTGCAAAATGTTTTTTGATTTTGATCAAAAAGTAGACATTAAATTATTAAAAAAATCCATCTCCGTTATGTTTGCCACCAAACGTGTTAAAATAATTAAACTAAACGTTCGTACAGTACAGTTGCAGCAAGATTAATCTTTCTTCCAAAACTTTATACAGATCTATCCCGAGTAGAGTAGGTATAAAATATCAAGCGAATTGCAATCTTGTCAAAATATTTGCAATTTAACACTGCAGATTCATTACCACGCTTAATACTTTACTTTACCTTCTAACTACATACACAAAGTTCTCAGTACCCAATAATCCACGTGCTGTCTACATCGCTAATCTTTGCCCCGTACAGCATTGACGCGATTGCTGCAGTAGCAAATCGCCGCGTAATCCAACTCTTATCGGCCAATCAAGATGACGGAATTAATTTTGGTCGCATGCCGTCGTAATTGAAAACGAAGACTTGTGTGACAGATGTTAGAGCTAGCGATGATTGCTTTGCTGGCTTAAGATTTAGGATAAAAGGGCAGGGTTTTTTATGGACATGCTGTATGGAGTCAATACAATACAATTACTCTTTATTGTACACCAGAAATAGTAAGCAATAAAGAAAACAGGTACACATTGCAGAGAAAATTACAAGGTAAGCAATAGGAGTCCTGTGTTTTAAGGTTTATATGTAGCATCTACACAATAGTAGGAGTTTTAAAACGAATCCTGAATATTAGAGTAGATGGTTGGGTTAGTTTGGCTGAACACCGCTGTATGGGGTGATTTTTCGAGGCCCCGATTTTCGATGTCGGGGCTATTTTCAATGAATTCTATAGTTAAGAAGTTTGATTTTATATCAGAGCTATATCTGTATTTATCTGGGACATATGTATGTCGGTTTTTGTGTAACTGATTCTAATCGTTTACAAAAAATGCATTAACAGTAAAAAAATAAAATTTCAAGGTAATGTATGTATGTAAGTGGGTACAAATAATAAGCACAGAAAATGTTTCCAAGAATAATTAAATACCTATACCTAGTGCCATTTACGAAGACGCGTGATTTTGTCAAAATTAGACATTAATGACGTTGTAATAAGAACCACGCCACGTTTTTATGAAAATTTTATAAAATTTTATAAATGTAGTTACGCTTTTGACCACAAATAAACCGTTCTGAAAACCATTATAATAATATAATTGTTGGTTGGTTTTAAATAAAAACAAAAAAAATAGATTTACTCGTACCAACGATCTGTTGATGTATTACGGATTCATTTTAAAATATTTGTACCTAGATAATATGCTCATTTATGAAAGACAGCATAGACAGCATAGATATAGTATAATTTCACGTTTATACAACCTAATACAAAGTCATAAATAGATTGATCACTGTTGCATAAAACAAACAAAAGTTGAAACAGAGCTATGATTGTGCATGAACGCATAGTGACGTCCCCTACGGATGTGCGAGCGAGCGAGCCTTCAATATGGAATCGATAGAGCTGCTCGACGACCGGATGGCTAAGTGGTTAGAGAACCAGACTACGAAGCTTGAAGTACCGGGTTCGATTCCCGGCAGGGGCAGATATTTGTATGAATAATACGAATGTTTTTTGTCGGGTCTTGGATGTTTAATATGTATTTAAGTATGTATTTATCTATATTATTATGTTTATCCGTTGCCTAGTATCCATAGTACAAGCTTTGCTTAGTTTGGGACTAGGTCAATTGGCGTCAAGTGTCCCATGATATTTACTTATGCTGGTGGTATGAAGTTATTACTCGAATAATGTATACCTAGCCATTTTTTGTGATATTGGTAATACCTACTGAAATTACAAAAATATGAATGTTTTTTCTCAAGTTTCGAGTGTTTAACATACATGACATCACAACCTACTAAGTACTATTATAATTATGGTGTACTGAAAATCAGCGCTGTGCCAGTCATGAACTCCCAGAGGCAGTCTACCCCACAGCAATCGGTGAATAAATATTATATTAAATTTAAGAAGATGAGACGAGTACCTTTAAAAAACTGCTTGTAGAATTACGAAATCTTATGAAAGCAAAACGTTCACATTTGCTCATTTGCCCTGCTTGTCTCATAAAAAGACAGTTAATTTATTAAGATTGGTTTTTTGGAATCTTTTTGTATTTTTTATTTCAATTCCAAATTTTTACTTTTACGGTCATCCCGTAAAACCGAAATTGAAATACCATCACCAGGGACCATCAGTAGTGTAGCGGTATAGCACGCGGTACGGATTACCGAGGACCTGGGTTCGATTCCCAGTGATGGTCTTATTTTTCTGTTTTTTCTGTGTATCTATATTTCAGTTTGTATTTTCAGTTAATTTATTTTAAATGAAACATTGCATTTGTCATAAATAAGCACAATAAACTCGAGAAAGACAAATCAAAACTGAGAAGAAATTCAATAACCATCCGTGTTTCTATGGATTGTCACCCCAATATTGAAAATCTATGGTCATCACGTATTTTGCGTTTCATTGTGATTTTAATGGTCTCTATGGATTCCAGGGAAAGGTTTGATTTTGAATGGCAATCGTTTTAGAAAAGGTAAAATCTTTGAACAAATCGCTGAGCGAGGTTGAGTGGGGAGTAGGTACTACGTGTAGGGTTGTCAACTACATGTAATATACTAGTGGTTTTTAAGGCATACCAAGCTTGGATTTGACGTCAAGCGCTCCGATCAGGAGGTATACTTTATGTCGCAACCTACATCGCTTGTGTGTGACTGATACAACTTAGGGATTTTATAAAAATGAGCTTATTTTTACAAGATTTTATTTCGTTTCACCTGTCCTGATGTTTGTCTGTAATCAAATCTTGACCAACTTCCAGTTGTCGGATTGTCTTGAAATTTGGCATACTTATGTAAATTACGTGACAGTACAATAATCTGGCAGTGACATTCTGGTAGTCCGGCTAAACTAAACTCTTCAACGGTTAATGGCATCGACTTGAAATTTGGTACGAAAATGTAGTTTAGGTGACAATGCAAGTATAGTCAACAAAAAGCTTGTTTATATTTTTTTTTTACGAAAATCTTATTCCTAAAAGAGCTGGCAACACAATCATAATTCTACTTATGTTACCTTCCTCTTCTCATTTTCTTCTCATTTGCCTCTTAGGTAGGTAGGGAAGGTTTCCCTTTATAATGAAGTTTTTTTGCATAGTTTTCACATGTTGTCTGCTCCGATATTTTATCTCTTATGTCACTAGCAGGTACCCGCAGTTTTGACACATCCCGCAAAAATATTAGCGTTTCTCAGTACAAAAACTGTCTTAATTAATCAGGAATAGTGAAAGTAGTTTTTTGCTGAAGAATTTTTCGAATCGGTTTGGTAACTCCAAAAATACCTTTAAAATATCTTTGTTTATTGTTTATTAATTGCATACATCTAGTAAAGTAATAAGTAGATGCTAGGATACACTATAATAAGATCAAACATGCTACCTATGTAGGGTGTGGCAATGTCTTAAATCTAAATCTTTTTATAATGTACTACATAACACAAACAATAAATATACTATACCTAATTATAAATAACACCTCTGATACATACTGTGATACCCCTCGTGCTGACAGGTGTCCATGGGCGGCGGTGATTGCTTCCCATCAGGTGACCCGCATGCTCGTTTCCCCCTCATATATATATATATAAAACAATTGTGACTATAGTAATGATAGTGAGAAATCAACAGTGCTTAAAAAGATCACCGTTTCAAAACCGTGTCAGAACAGTCCCTTATAGATCATAGTTATTTCTTGAACAGAAAGTTGACAACCCTACCCTGGGTTCTCGATGATTACTCGTATTCGTCTCCGAGTCGATAGTGGATTTGATACCGCACTCGTTGCGTAGCGGGGCGCCTGCATTACACTGAGAACTACCTCACTAGCCCTGTTCGATTCGACGATGTCGATCGAGTGCACTCAAGGACTAGGTTTTGATTTAATTTTGATGAGAACGGTTGTTATTTTGTGGGTCGATACCGCACTTTGTTATTCCGCTTTGGTGATACAAATAAGCGTTATTATTTCGATATTAAGTTTTGCTGTAAGTATTAGGTTTTACCAGTTTTACTGAAATATGTATTTGCTACCGACAGTTATTCAAAGATACATATTTATATCTTCTTCTATTCTGCATAATTTTCGTTATAAAAGGAAGAGATTGAATTGTATTTTCTTTTTTTCTTTTGTACATAATATCTTATTAGACATTAACTGAAACTGAAAGTACCTATACCAAGTAAAGATAAGTTTTTGTAATGTCAAAAATCTAAATATTTTTGTTCAATTATGGCAGTAGCGAACACTTAAATATGAATGTCAAAAAATGTATGTAGTTACCACCGGGAAGGAGTAACGAGTAGCGCATAACGAGTACGCCAGTAAATTGCAACTTTATCACCAAGTCCAACTCTAAAAACACAAGCAAGCAACTTGCACTATCCAACCAAGCGATCCCGAGGGGCCGCAGATTTGATTTCTCTCCTCCCATATGTTGCGTGGAATTTATTATTTTATTACTATTTTATTAAGTAAATATCCGTTTGAGCTGACGTTTATGATGCGGTCTGGGGGCTGTTGATGCGCCATTGTTTCTATTCCCCTCGATGGAATATTAAATCATAGAAAACGCTGACAGTGACGTACCTGGGGTGTTTGTTAGTGGAATTACGAGGCATTGTGGGTTTATTTAAGAATTTTGTTTAGCTTTGGCAGAAATAGCTAAAAATATACGAGTCAAAAGAAAATAAGGGACCCTTGAGTTTCAGCGGTAAAATTAAATCAAAATTAATCAGTCAAATCAAATCAGTCAGTCAAAGTAATCAGTTTTTATCTGAATAAGTACATATATTTAATGGAATGAAAGTTATTTGGATTGTGTTACCTATATCTATTAGTATTTTCGTATGACCAATAAAAATCACGTGGCCCCTATTTTCTTTTGGGTAGTATATTAAGTCGTGGTACGTAGTCTAATGGTTTGGACCTATAGCCTCTCTAGGAAAAGTTAGTTCGATACCTGGCCCGCTCCTCTAAGTTTTCGGAATTCGTAATTTCGGAAAATTTTACATTCAAGTAATAGACACTACCGGCCTGTAGTTCAAAATTCTATTCTACAAAAAAAAAACTGATAAAAACTCATTAGCCCCTTTTAATATCGCAAGTAAATCACCGAGCTGTCATAAGCAAGAGATGAATGAATATATTCACGCAGTGATTGACACGGCGAGTTGCCAGCGGGAGACCAAGGGGTTGAAAAAACTACAGCCACTGGCCCGCCTTGTTTCGCCGCGACGGCGCGACCGTTTATATGCCACGACGTTATTGCGACGTATACATGGTAAGTCTAATCATTAAGAGGCTGTGTGCGTGTAAAACTACTCAAATAATAATATGTATATTTATCAACTATGCAACATAACGTTTGGGGAGTCGACGCCATATGAAAAATTAACCGTCAGGTGCCGCAGCCATTTTGTAAAAATTACCGTTGAGTGTCATGACCGCTCGCGGGAGATTTTCGCAAATTAGCGAATTTTATAAAAATACCATCAAAAACAAACTATTTTAATGTTATAAATAAGCCTTATACTGATGGTTCAGCATTTCAAACCTTTCCTGGACCCCCATGCACAAAGGTATACTAATAGTCAGGTCAAATCACGATCAGTATAGATTAAAAAAATACCCTTCAATTTTAAAAATAAATCGGTCATTGATTACATCACATTACATACAAATGCGAATTTCAAACATCGGTTTGGAAGTTATTCATAAAAATGGATGCACGATCATGATTAGAATCAGGTCACTGCGTTAATAGCGCATCAGCGTTTTTTGCATGAAGCACGTTCTTGCGATTACGTTGCGTGAGCATATTTTTTGCACCGGTGTAGCTGATCCTTTATTCCAAGTACGATCGTATGTCGTATCGTAGTCGCTTCAGACGGGCAAACGTCGTACGCCGTAAAAAGTTAGAACTAGGGTAGCGATCGGGAGGGTCCGCAGATGGAAGTGAAAGATAATGGAACATGTCGCGACGGGTCTGAACGAAGCCTTATTTGAATATTGTCCCCGATTGGCGGGGGGTATTCCAAATTAAATCGAGGGCCTACTGTGCAGGTATGTATAGGTGAATTAGTGAGGGGAGTGTAACGTTGGTAATTAAATTAATGGAAATGATAATGAAATGGTAAATATTGGTGTAATGTACACCTTGGGTTTCCAGGTGGGCAAGACAGTCGTTAAGTGACTAGAGTGATAAATCGGGACCTAACTTAGTTTAAGATATTAAATATGTAATGTAAATAATCAAGTTAGTATGTGTAATTAATAATTTTATATTACATGGGAACTCTACATTGAAAACAAATACAATAACAATTAAGCAGGTCATGTGTGCCAGGTGGTGTACAATTATTTACGTAGGTATGTAAAACACAGCTTGCTTTTCAAGTTCAACTGGTCCTTTATCATTTCTATATTACTGGATGGATTTGCTATGGGTAATATTTAACATTGTCGCGATGTATAGGTACATTTAAACTTTAGGCAATCTGGGTTAAGTCGTAAACATGCATTATATTTATTTTTTCCTCTTAATATCTTGTACTCTAATGTCGTACTCGTATCAAAATCAATGAGTGTCCGTACCAACAGTTGCCCTATATAATTTTATGTCATTAGTAGTAGAAATAACAGCCAAGCCACACTATTCTAAAAATTATTATTATTTTATTATTCGCTAAAATTCACACATGTCTATTTACTCGTCTAAAATTTCAAAACAATCCCAATTTCGGCCATAGAATATCACCTACGGTGAAAAATGAGCGGGTCGCAGTGATAGCGCGGTGCGCGCGCGGCCTAATGAAGCAGAACGGCGATAGCGTGACCCGTGTGCGCGCGGCTTTACGGTGCAGCGCGAATTAGTTCTGGGGGGAAATGATGAATTTAAATAGAAAGGGTGACCGGATGATATAAATAGCTTTCCTGTCTTGAGAGGTTGCGGTTGTGGGGAGTGGGTGCGATGATGCGACCGAGACCCATTTCTACGAAAATCAAAATTGAAATTAAATATGTTTATTTCTACAAACGACTATAATCTTCTGCTATCTAAATAATAATCTGTAATCTAATCTAAAGTTCCAAAGATTTTTATCATCGTCATCAGCCTGCAGCAGGCCACTGCTGGACATTGGCCTCCCCCAATGAGCGCCATTGCGCCCTGTCCTCGGCTCGACGCATCCAGCTTCCACCAGCAGCCTTTCGCAGATAGTCACTCGATCTGAAATTTAAAAAAAAAACCAATATATAATTTCCTAAGACAATTTTATATCAAAAAAAAATCTGACTGATTTAAATATGTCACTCCACGACGTTGTTGTGACGTACATGGTAAGTCCAATCAAATCACTAAGAGACTAGGTGCAAAAACTGCCTCGATTTTCTATAGGTACTTAACAGATCATACTTATCCAAAGCCTTATTTGCCTAACTAACAATATTATCATGTGATATGCTTCCGTGAAAGACTAATAAATAAAATAGCTAACTAACTCTCTAAGTATTCCATAGGAATTTCGCTGAATCGCTTCTTATCGCATCTCTGTGACGCTCAAGAAATATGTCAGACAAATTTATCTAGTGGTTTAGGCGTATTATCTGTCAATCATTCAGTCACATTACTCCTTTATAGGCATATGCGCTGCCATAATCACATTTATCATCCCTTTCTATATTCAGTAAATAACAAAATATATCATGTGGTAAATTAAACCAATTGACCTACCTAGTTAAGTATTCCCAAACTAAATAAGCGAGCTTACGAGAAAAAATACTTACACACGAGTAGCTAGACAAATATCTACATAAAATACAGAACATCGATGACTCAAGTTCAAGCACATAGTTTTTTCCTACTGGTATTCGTACTAGGAACTCATTCTCTCTACTTTCATATTCTGGTCTAGCCTACACACCAACTGATTATTCTTCCACAGGAGCGAAACCGGTCAAGCCAGGAATTTCTACAACAAAGTGTCAAAGCGTGGACTGGTGCGACAAGCTTTGTTTTAACTTCATCTTGTATATTTGTTTGTATGTCTCACAACTTGCAAGTTGTTTAATCCACTTCCAAAGATCAGATTTATTTTACATTATATATTGAAAGATACAGGTTGGATGGCAATGTACAGCCAACGGAATACGAAAAGCACTTAAGTAGCAGAAAAAGTTAACAATGTATTATAAATGAAATGAAATTAAAATAAATATAGGTATTATTGATAGGATACGTAGAAGAACGGTATTGGAGGGTGTGCAATGGTGCATTGGCTTGGTCATTGGACCCGCTGATGTGTTGAGTGACGCTCGGTTACGACTCGATGCACATTAGCCTTTGGGCTTCAATTGTATGTCTAGTTCATTTAATTCCATTTCCATGCAATGTACTGATTGGCTCTTCATTAAATATATTTAAATACGAGCCTTTGCCTCGACTTCGACTTCGATCCAGTAAACCATTAATTAGGTCTAGCAGTCGAAATTAACTTCGGGAATTTAACTAATGGACTAAGATCCGAATTAGAGAGGATTTGCACCCATCTTTGGAGAGGAGAGGATTTGTACCTACAAGACGCTAGCAATGGCCTGAGACGATTTAGGTACTTCCCAACCTGGGGGTACCTTCAAGGGGAGGAATCTGGATTTCGTGAGAGGTAATGAACAAACAACATCTGTCATTTGGGTACAAATGCGATATCCGAGAAAATCGGACTAGGTACACTTAGGTCTTATAAGGGGTAGGTAAATGAAAACTTTCACAATTTTCAGGAGTCGTTATATTAGCCGACAGACATCCACTGCTAGACAAAGGATTCCCCCAAAGAGTTCCAAAACGTTCGGTCCTAAACTGCCCGCATTCAATTGGTTCCTGCTACCTATACCAGATCGTGGGTCCGTCTTGTCAGGGCCATTTACAGCGAGAAAGAAAAATGGCTTTTGTACCACTCTAAAAGCCAGTTTAGACTTGCAATAAAAATCGTGCAGGTTGCATGACAGCGAGGCCGTAAAGCTGTGTTGTATGTAAACAAGTAAAAACAAGCAATTTAAGTAAGCCATGTATCAAGCTTGTCGGGTCAGTCTGTAAAACGTGTTTGTCAATAAACCCTTGTAATCGATCATAGTAGGTATAATCATTATAAATTGTTCCATTCGTACGTGGCGACCTTGCCATAGGATTCAAATTTGGGTTTGGAATCTTCTGAACCAGTATTCATAAAGAGGTTCATTGACCACTATTACTACCTACTACCTACTACTACTTTATACATATATTTTTATCTTCTTGTTTTAATTTTAACTTGATCCAAGTCGTTGCTCCAAGTAAAGTGTGTACACTAACGCTTTTTACAACTCATCGACTTTAATCCGGTTCGTAATTATTTCCTCGCCGAGGGACTATAATCCTGATTGGGTGCGTATTGCGAGTCGATGGAGTGTGCCGGCGCACGTGTCGCATATCTCGCGACGGAGAGATCGAAGCTTCGTTTGATGGAATTGAAAGTCGAATATTGATATAAGAATATTGGTATGAGTTTTCATTAATAAATAAAACGACTTATACTCCGTTTAATTTCAGGTTGAGTTAACGGTCAAATTGTAACATACGTTTTTCGGTATTTCGAACACAAATGGAATAAAAATACCTAGGTACATGTAGATTTATTTATTTATTTATTATGTTTTATCTATAGAAGTTGTCACAATTTTTTAAATCGTTTCGTTGTTTCATTTAAAAACGTAAGTATGAAAATTTTACCGTTAAGTTCAAATGTAAAATAAATGGAGTAAGTATAGGATTTTTCTGCGACTTCTGAACAATTGTTTTTGTAATAAAATCGTTTTTGTTGAAACATGTCGGGCATATCTTAACTCAAATAGTACGAAAAAAATATTTTTCTATTTAGTCTGTCAATTAGATTATTACAAAATATTAGACACACAGTTTTTCTTTTGTCAATTGTTTTGTAATAAAAATCAGATATCAGAATTTAAGCAAATTGATGAACTACAATATCATCCGTGCAGACAGGTAGGTACGTCTGTGTGACATTATTTTATGTTCATGCTGACTCACCCTCTTCCACATTCGTACCAATCGACACACTGTCACACAGACTCAGTTATCATAACCTAACCAACAAATAGTTGGAAACCCCCGACTTTGTCACTTCAAAGTTCAATTATCTCAAAAACGACTGAACCGATTTTGATAAAACATGTCTAAAAACCATCGCTAGAAATTCTGCTATTAAATAAAAAAACCGCATTCAAATCGGTGCACCCGTTTAAGACTACGGTGCCACAGACAGACAAACAAATAGACACACATAGCGGTCAAACTTATAACTCTCCTCTTTTTGCGTCGGGGGTTAAATACACCACATAAAACGCTAACCACAATGCAAACAAAACAAATGACGATCATCATCGTACCTAAAAAAATAATTATTTGTGATACGAGGTTGGTAAGTAAGGTTTTACAAAATGAGTTGACGACTGATAAATCGTCACGAGTTTGTAAAACCTTGACAACCTTGTATCATACGACGTTTTTCAATACATTTGTGAGAAAAAAGGCGATTAATAACACAAAAATGAAAAATAAAAACAAAAAAAAAAGCAAAGTTTTACAAAAATGGCGCGTACGTAATGCGCCTGCGTAAGTTTTGTTTTGAATTAGGTTAACTGAAGTTGTCAGACAAAGGTCCGAAACGTTCAGCCACTGCGATTTTTTTCGAATAAATAAAGGTGGAAATCATTAAAATCGGAGGTAATGAAATTACAGTTTATAATAATTACAATCAATTTTGCAAATTTATTACTTAGTTTTGTAAATTTATACATTTTTCTACGTATAAGTCGATATTTTTTATTTTTGACATTTAAAACTCTTTGCATGTAAACTTTTAAAATGGAGAATTTAAAAAAAACTGTAAAAAAATCGCACTAGTGCGGTAAAATTAACTTACAAGCCATGTATATGTCGGCGGCCGATCGTAAAATCCGCCAGATCACGAAATTCCTAGGCATATCGTGAAACGCCGCCATTTCATGATATGCCTAAACGTTGGCCAGGCATATCACGATGTGCCTGAGAAATAATACGGCAGATCGATTAGAGCAACGCATTCGTCGATATTCCTAGCTCTATACCGGGCACATCGTAAAATAGTTTCTTTTTTGGCCACTGGTGGCGCTGCGTATGCAATGGCGGCCGTGACCAGCTGACCGGTCGTGTTTAGTTAGCGCGTGAAAAATGTCGGCGTCGCAACAAAATGATCCTTAAACCGAAACTAGTGATTGAATTCAAAATAGAAGTGCAAAAGAAGCTTTTGAACATCAGCTCCGTTCTTTTTATGTGAATCAAACGGATTCTGTGCACAATATGAAAAAACCATGGACGTCTGCCCGTATTTTAGAGGTTAGTATTTTGTTGATAAATAAAGTATTCACTAGTTGTTATTTATTTATATAGAAAAATTTAGGTACGATGAGCGAAGCGAGGTGTGGTTAGTATTAATTGTGATCACGACGCACGAGCCGAGCGAGCGAAGCGAGCGTGCCGCGGCAGCGGCCGGCGAAGTGCCAGAACCGATATGGCGGCGTTTCATGATATGCCTAAACTGGCCAAATCATGAAATGGCGGCGCTTCATGATATGCCTACGAATTTCGTGATCTGGCGGATTTTACGATCGGCCGCCGACATATACATCCTTTGAAAGTGAATTTTTCGAGTAAATGTATTGAAATGGGGTTTTTTCTAACTAGATGTTTAAAAGTGACAACACCATCGGTAAAGAAAAGACCCAATAGTTCTCGAAGCATCCCTTTTCGCAGTCAACATAAAATCTAGAACGAATTAAAAATTGGCCAAGTAAAAGGGAATTAAAGTTGTCTGCCGTCCCCGTTTGATGCTGACTGGAGGACGGTGATAACGGGACAAAAGGCCCGCTGCCGATGTCCGCTGCATCCTCATCAACACCTAGCCTCCTAGGCCGTAGAGTCTATAATTAAAGGCTCCAGCAAAGGTATTCTCGGGAAGTTAAATACTTGTAATATTAGACGTGATTTTGAAAATTGGTGGTTTTGAAAAGGTTAAGCTTGAGCCTAAGGTATAGCTGAAAACAAGATGAGAAAATATATCAAGTCTTAAAAATGTTGTTGAGAATAGTCTTTGCGCGTGCGCCTAACTTTAGTGTTTTAATACCGATTAGCTAAAATTCGTGTAGGTGCTCTGCTAGAATGAAAACATAACAAAGCATTTAGTATCTACTTACTGGGTATATTTAATTATTGAGTTTTTTCGTGTAGGTAGATATTTAGTTTGTTTTTAAGTATTATGTCAAACCTTAGTTATATTCATAATAAAAGACTTGCAAAGCAAAAACAACTTTCTGATAAAAAGGTATTTGTTTATGGGTACAGCGTACAACGTCAAAAGTCTTTGACCAGTGTGTGTTGCCAGTAATGACATACGGATCTGAGACGTGGACGCTAACGAGGCTTCATGAGGAAGCTCAAAGTCACTCAGAGGGCTGTGGAGAGGGCTATGCTTAGGGTTTCTCCGTGGGATAGAATTAGAAATGATGATATCCGCAGTAGAATTAAGGTTACCGACATATGGCCCGGAATGCGAAACTGAAGTGGCAGTGGGCGGGCCCGGCGGGGCACATTGCTCGCAGGACTGATGGCCGATGGGGTCAGAAGGTTCTCGAATGGCGTCCTTGGACCGGGGCCTCCAACAAGATGGAGCGACGACCTGGTTAAGATCGCGGGATTGCCGTCGATGCGGAAAGCACAAGACCGGTCTGAGTCTCCAGCCTTGTGGGAGGCCTATGTCCAGCACTGGACGTCTTTCGGCTGACATGATGATGATGATGTACAACGTAGCTTTATTTCTTTTTTTTTTGTTTAACGAAATAAATCACTACTAAGTATGCCAAAGAAGTTTAAAATCAAATCCAAACTTTTTCAAAGCTCTTTATAAATTGGTTATCAGGATTAAGCAGGTATGTATTTACTTAAATTCATAATTGAACTCGAGGCTAAGGTAAAGAGAATGGGCCACGATTCCATGCCCTAAGCCTTTATTAAACAACTGTTGACCTTTGTTGTACCTTTAACTCTCCCATTTTGTTGGTTTCGATATTGTTTCCAAGTTTCGGCTAACTTGTCGGCTTCTGAAATATGAACTTAAACTTTAACTCCTTCAGAATTGTCTTAAAATGCGTAGGTAATTTTATCATTCTATTAAATTTTGATTTCGGTAAAGTTATTTTTTTTATGCAGAGGGTTAGACGTACCTAATCAGACAGTTATGTACATTTTGTTAGTGTTATCTCGAGTATGATAGTTGATAGTCTCTTTTTTTGAACAGATTTTTGCTATAGTCCATTTTTTTTGTAGTTTACCAAAAAGAGGGCTAGTTGCTAGACGGGCTGCTCAGCAAAGCAAATTAAATTATTTCTTAACATGAATCTGTTCACTCGCAAAAGTTCATCCCTATATTTAAACCAACTAACACTGACTAACGACCTAACGACCGAATGTACTTACTTTATAAAGTACAAAATAATGGTTCATTGAAAAAATAATTTTAAGAATCTTGAAATAATATCCAAAATAAGAAACCTAGTGCACCACATCTAGGTCTTAAGCACTACGTCTGTTAAAAAAGTTAGGAGTCAGAAACCTGTGTTTTCTGTTGTACTGCTTAATATGTGTTGGTGTTCAATAGAGAGTTAATGTATTGTATTGTATTGTATCCCTCCCTGCAGTTGTAAAAGTATTTGTATAAAACACATCGAGTCTATATAATACTTAACAAACATGCATTCTTAGCCGCTGTTGGTACCTACCATCAGTCACCCACACTAAGATGCCTTGTAAACGCAAACTTTAATTCCACACTAAGGACAATTTTTATCCCGGCAAGTTGTATATTAGACTAATGAATTTTTCACAAACAGAGACCCGGCTAATAGCTAGTTAAAACAAAACGAAAACGGATTCTAAAAATATTTCACATCGTTCTTTTATAAGCATTGTCTACAAGGTTTTCTATTTATACTATATATACATTACGAAAATAATATTTCGCCACCATAGCCGAAGGGGGGTGGGTGGTTACTCCGGGAACAACCCTTCTGTGCTCACCCGGGTAAGACGGAATCGATTTATAAACCATCAATAAGGGCAAGAGGTGTTGTTTTCTTTGTGTTATTGTAAATTATTTTTTTACTAGCTTTTACTCGTGACTTCGTTCACTGTGTATACCTACTATTAAGTCTAATAATTAACTTGGAATTCGAAGATTTTACAGAAATCCCTTGCGGATTCTCAAAAATTACATCATGGTATTTATTTACGTTTTATGTCTTCATAGTGAAAAACTACATGTGTCTTGATTGAGGGGTTAAGATTTTGGGGTTTAACGTGTGTACTTATATAATAGTTCTGTGGAAATATTGGAATAAATATAGTTCTATTGTCTTATTTGGGAACCATAAGTGAGTTATCCATCATAATCTATTTTGAAATTCTTATTTCCAGCTCAGGAAGCAAACTAATCTGGGGCCGATTTTTAAAATCACATGTATGTAAATATCACTCAAAGTGGTACCTATCCATTTGTGTTTTTTTCTAAATTTCCGCTCCAATTAACCGTAGAACCATTTAATAAGATGATTTTAAATTGTGATTTGCTACATCTACTCTTACCTATATCAAATTCTAAGTGAAATTTTACTTGCCTAGGACTGTTCGAAACTTCGTTGCTTTGCAAATTACATTATTGCAACATCGTTCCGAAATATTACTAATTCTCGTCGTGCCAACACAATTACTTAAAAACTTAAATGTTTTCTTAATAGCATTGCTAAATTGTTATTATTATGCCCTTTGGTCGAGTGCTCTAAACGGATCCAAGGCTTCCGATTTAAAAAACATAATATGAAATATCATCAAATGCGTACCGAGATTCGGGAATAAGCAAAGACTTATTTAAATTACTAAGAATACTCGTATAATGGTGACTGATGAGTAAAATCCATAAGTTTGTTGACCACGAATCTATGAAATTACAGTGCTTATTTTTCAGCAATGGGTTTTTGCTTAATTTTGACACTAATGTCTAACGAGAGGGCAGTGAAATTAATTTTCCGTTCTGAATTCCAAATTAGTAAGCGTATTAAGAGCGGTGACCATTTAACGTAAATCTGAAGTTTAACCACGTTTAACAAAGACTAAAGAATAAATGGTAAGAAGGAGAGTGAAAACTGGATGCAATGCCTAAACTAACTAAAGCGGACCACTCGTTAACGTCCATTACAAGTAACAACATGTGGACAGCACTCTAACGTAGGTGGAATGTCCATTAGAGCAAGTCATTAGGACGCATAAGTAGTCACTCAAGCTAAAATAGGCATAGATTGTTATTAAAAATAATTTACCAGTTTATAAACAAGTGCACTTAAATAGTTTATAAATAAGGGTGTAAATAATCCTAAAGTATGGTACGCGAGCAGGAGCATGGTGGAAGTATTTCACGCGACATTATAACGCTAACAAAAGGCGCAGCGCGACGGTGCAAAGAAGTTGTGCCTAACACTGGATGCAGGCATTATGCGCTCGCTGATTTCGCAAACACTGCTTTTATCAGGTAAAATACGAATGCCTTTTTATGCAATCCAAATGCTAACTAAATTACAAGAACTATTTGCAATCGCAACGAATGAGACTTCAATAAAAGTGAACGGGCGCTCGGAAACATTTTCTTTCGTTTGTTTCCTTTCACATTATCGTAGCAGGGGATGAGGCGGGTCCGCTCGTACGGGCTTCGCATTTAAAAGCGATATAAAAAACTTGGGCTTTTATTTCGCAGGATGACCTAAGTGGCCGGCCCGGCCGGACCGTACAAAAACCCTCTTGGACTTACCTGTATTTTTCCACTTATTTATCCTACGTTTTTTACATTCGCACTGTTTGTTAGATCTGTGCGCTTTGTCTGCTCGGGAAGATCTGTTTTTTAACGAGTACTTAGGGTCTAATTAAAAGGAAACCTCCTCACGGACAGTGGAGGCCTTTTGAAGCCCACTGTTATTACTGTTTGTGTATGAATTTAATTTGCCTGGACGGAGCTTCGAGTGGTACCTATCCCCACTTCGCTTTGGCATGTTTTGAAATGTGTTATTGAACTTTTTTTGTGCGGGAGGTTACCTCGGCATAATTTTGCCGTAAAGAACCTTTTTTTACGCTACCTATGAGATAAAACGTACTTTATAATTAGTTATAACGTGGTTATAACTTTAGACGAGTTAGAAATTCAAGTCACGAGGTTTTGTTGTCTATGTAAACTAATGTAGAGTCATATGACAGAGAATGTCTGCAAGGTCGTATCGTGCGTGTTCGCACATCGCCACGCTGCATTAGACGCCGTCACACCGCTTGGACGCGCATCCTCTGGATGAATTCATCATTTGACAGACTGTCTGTTCTGAAACGCCATGAATTAGTGCCATAAGTAATAAGTTATACGAGTAAGTATTAGGCTGAACTAAACAAGCTACAAATACCAATTTTCTCATTTATGAGGTCATTATTGAGGTCTCCAAATTATGGCTGCAATAAAATATGAAAATTTGACGAGCAATAAATCGAAAGGCGAGCGGTAATGAGGAAACTGCGTCGCTCTTGGCATTAACACTCACGCGCTTCATCGATACTAAACGTCAACGGAATGGGGCGCGAGCGCCGACTCCTGCATGACCGCCATTACTTTTACCTCCCGTATGACAGATGGCGCAATAAAATTTATTTATTTTAAATCACAAACGAACGAATAACTCGAATAATGAGAAAGCACGTGTCTCCCGAGTCATTATTACACCGAGTATTGGTCGATTTGGTCTGGGATAGCTCTTTGATTTACTGCCAGACTTTTGAACGCATTAAATCATTTTTGTATAGAAGTTGAGAAAACTATTAGCTATTATTATTGGCGAACTACGAGAGCCCTTTGTGTGTGCTCGGATGGATAGACGATACTTTTTTATTGGTGACTTGTCCGATTTTTATGATTTGCGTGGCCGAAGATTAACTTTTAAACTTGTCCGTGACTAGTAATATATGGGCATCTGCTGCGAGTTTGATGTCTTTTTTGGAATGTGACTGGGCAAAATAACTCATACTGTTTTTTTATTCCTTAAAATGGGATATTAATATGTATTAAGTGTGAACATAGTGAAACTAAACGGGAATAAATTTTATGGACCTATAAATTTCAGGTTATTAATATCTGAGTAAAAACTAACGTAACTATTAATCAAATGAAGTTAATGTCAGTTACACAGAGAAGTTGCATACTACATAAAAAAAAAACATTTATAGCTGGCATGCGTAAAAAACTTAATTTGTCCACTTTAATTTCCAGCATTTCTGTATTTGTTTACAATTACAAATGATAAACAGATATTGCAACGAAGAATGAAAACGTAGATACTTAAGCATGAACTGCCCACCACAAAAATATCAATTAAAACAACAATATCTGCGAGACACGAAAAAAAATATTAATTTCACTTCTCAACACACCCTGACTTTTGTCCTTTGGAACTTCGTTCGTGAATGGCAATTTTTTGTTTTCTTTTTCTTTTTTTGTTCTAAATGAGTCGGACAAAAGCTTAGGTCGGCGGTGCCACGCCGTCTGCCGTGAGGCATGTGTGAGGTCTAAGGTGATCGATCTTTTGCTTTTTATTACATTCTTTTTTAAATTTATGTGCATCAAAAAATAGCGTAAGGAATGCGGCTGTACGTTTAAGTTGATTAGTTCGCTGTCGTTTAAAAAAAGTTTATTGTTTGCTTTCGCGTATCGGATATCTGGTGAAACTTGTTAACTTTTTTCGACATGTTTTTGCAAATGTTATAAGCGTTATAAACAGTTATAAATAAAGCAGTTAACATTGTACAGTGCAAAACTTGATTTAATTTTAATTATGATCATTAACATATGAACGACTGCATGAGTTATTGCTTATTATCGCTAACTCCTAACCTAACATTAAAACCCACCCACGAACCCAATACACTTTAATACTTATTCACTAAATACCATTATATTTCAAACCTATCGAATTACAAACAGCCCAATAAAATCTCCCATTATTAATAAAATAAACTCCGGAGTACCGCGCCGCTGCATGTTAAAACGAAATTAAAAACAAACCATTAAACGATTTTATACGAGAATCCCTAACAAGGACGCTTCCCTTAACCGGATCGGGAGCACACCTGGGCACTCGAAATTCGCCCTAAAAGGTCCCAAACGACGAACACAATCGGTGCCATAAAGGTGCAACTACACGAACCGTGGCAATCCGAAATGAAGTGTATTGAGTCCTTGTAATGGTTTAAGCTCTTTAGTCGCTTGGGGATCATGTTGGTAGCTATTGGACATAAGTCTTTGCGGAAGCAAGGAGTGTCGAGATGGTAGATTTTAAAAATGGAACGTTTGATTTGCATTTGAATAAGAGCCCCCGGCGGCCCAGGTGCGCGCCGGTACAGTCGCGCCCAAAAGTTTTCGCTGTTTTTTCCTACTATGATTAATAATGGATGGGCAGTTGTAATTGGCGGTGTTTGTTACCCGGGATTAGCATACGAATCGAAGCCCGACAATATTTAAAGTTTTGCTGGTTCATAAATTTGAACTCGCAAAGTTTATGGATGAATTATGAACTTTGTTAAATAGGTCTCAGGACAAGACACCCGAAGTAGAAATTGTATTTAAATGCTAATATAGCGTATGACCATCAAATTAATAAACTTTTACGACGTGTGAGCTTTACTAGGTATTTCAAATCATACTCGAATGCATAACTCAGTGTCATAATTTTATCATCTCGGCATATATACGTACTCCTGCGTACAGGCCTTCTCTCAGAATGAAAGGGCTAACATAACATACACTAGTACAACTTCCAACACGTTATATTTTTTATTTCGCTCTCCACTACAATTAAGTAGGTATGCCTGGAGGGAGATCTCTTTATTGCGGCACTCACTCAGTCCACACTAATATACTCGTATAATGTAAGTATCTAAACTCAAAGGCTTTTCTTACCTAATTTTATTATTAACTACTTTTATTGAAATGTATAATTTTATTGAAACACGTAGTATTTTAAATCTGTAACAGTTTTATAAGTGGCTGTACACTCACAGGTACGTCGGGAGCTCCAATGTGATTTTTTACGCACTTAACAACCTAGTTCGTATACTTACAAGACTACATAAACAACACGTGCAAATACGACCTACTTCTTTACTACTCGTCTCCCCCAGGAAATAGGTAGGCGAAGAATTAGATACCTATACTTGGGGAATGAAAACCACTGCCACTGTCAAGTCACTATTTAAACGTTAGGTATCGAACTACTGTCATAAAATGTGAACCTTTGTACTTAAATTATATGATATTGTAACGGATAATCGAGTTTAGTTTGTACTTAAGTTCGTTGGTTATGAATAAAGACGTTTGTTTCTGTAAACATAATAATGTCAGTTTTCAATTAAAATTCTTGATTATCTTTTACAGGAGCGTACTTTGCACGGTCAAACTTGCCAAATCTTCCGAAATATGTTAAATTTATATTTAAAAAAAACTTTTATAATTCCAAGTTGCGTAACGCATGAAGCGAGAGCGTATAATAAAATAAAAGACCACTACATTCTCAAACCGTGTTTGAGGCGGCCGTCCTTTGTTTGAGTTTTTGCAGTAACAAAGCGCGTAAACGGTAGCGCTATCTGCGATCAGCCTTATAGTTTTTTTTTATAATTCAAAAAGAAAACTGAGATGTATTGTGGATATGAGATACGTGGGTTTGATCCGCGGACGCTCGAGTGACGAGTTCCTGCCGGGCCGTATCGTGAGAACAGATTTATCTAGATTTCAGTGTGAAGAGTTTGAGGGTACTGACATTTCGATTAGCGCTAATTTATATTGTTAGATATTTTTAAAGATACCTATTCATTGAGGAGGTTAAGTTTTGTTACGAAATACTGGTGGTAGGTATATTTGATGTTGATTTATTTGTTAACGGTGAATAAAATTTGTGCATTACTAACTATGTATACTGATTTAATTTCATTTTATTGTAGTTTTTTTTTAAATATGGGCGTTCAAAAACATAAATGTAGACAACTAGTCACGTTAAATTTGTCAGGTTTAAGTAGGCGCTTTTTTGAAAACATCATTGTGCTTTTATTTTTACTAAGATAATTGATGAACTACAAGAATTTATTTGCTCACCCGCGACCTTATGATAGCTAAGACCATGATAGTATAAGAGCTTTTAGTTCACTGATATGGACCTCCATAAAGTAACGCCTGATTCAATAAATTATTTAAAATACGCAAAATTCAATAGACATTCAATTTAACACTATGTAAGTAAGTGTTAATGCACTTTGTCATTGACTACATGTCTACTGAACTTGGCATGCGTCCCTAGACTAAACCGAAGGTTTCATTTGACTTCTATAGTAGGTAAGTATGTTGGACGAAAATACTCGCGTTTTCTTGGATTTTACGTCCGACTCTATTTTCATACATACATGATTTAGACAGGAACGGGATCTAATTATTAAAATGCAGATTCCAACACCCACACAAAACACGATCGCTAAGAACAAACGTACAACTTGTTACCGGCGCTCCGCGAGCCGTGAACGCCGCTCAACCATTGACCTCGTTAGTTCGAACAAAACACTGTATCAACATCCAAAACGACGTATGTACATTAGTGTTCCATCTCGACATTTGACGTTTTACATCGGCGCAGGCGAAACGTCACAGCCGCGTGTAAAACAACCGCGCCACTTGACGCTTGCCTTTTCCTCTCAAAAATAACTCATCTCGGCTTTTCACGAGGTGTCATTAATTCAGGCTTTGTGCCGCGCCCGCTCCCGCTCCGCTCGTGCGGTAATGACGCTCGGCCGAGTTGTTTTTTCTACCTCATTAACAAATGGTTGACTTAATGGTCTCGTTGCGATTACGGTGAAGTGTGAGATTTGATAATATGGCGGAAGTAGATCGGTAGCTGATAGTTCAACACTTTGTTAGAGCTGGTAGAAATTTCAGATTTTTATGATCTACTATGAAGAAGCAGTGTGTTTACCAACCACAAAATTAGGCCACTGAGATTACTTGCGATACCTCGAATCATGACAGATTACCACTAAGTTGCACTAAAAATACGTCGTTAAACCTGCTCTAACAAACTTCTTTAATCAGTTCACTACCAAAACAAACCACAAACGAAAATAAAGACAGTGCGTCAAAACCACAGAAGTATAAGCTAAAGTCCATTCAGTTCAGACCATAAAAGAAGAAATTGCGCGAACAATTTTGGATTTTCTTTAGCAACCCTGTCAACCTCTTTAATTACTGGGGGTAGGCGGCTCCAGAAAATATTTAGCCACGCGTCCGCAGCAGCCCTCCATAATTACTAATGAGCTTAGCTAACCTATGTACACGATATACGTATAAACAATTATACAGCCCTACAGTTATTTGAAATTTAGAGGAGAAATATTTTTATTTCTACTAAGGTGTAATTTATAAGATGTCATTTTATAAGTTAGGTTTAGGTTTTAGACAGTTATTATAGGCAAGAGCAAAAAAAACTGTTTCTATAAAATACCGTACCTACGTAATAAAAACGTATCTAACTAGTTAATTTAGACTTGGACATACTTATCTCTTGATCAAAAACAATAAAATATATAGTAGCTAATACCGCTCTAGGCTTGATTATCGATACCTATATGTATATCGCCTCGCCTCGTATAAATTAAATTAAATAACGAATCTGCTAGTAAGGTCCCATATACTGAGTTAAAAGTACAATTACTAGTAGCATTTACTAGTACGAGCAACTAGTAAGTAGAATTGTTACAGTCAAGTTATTTCTATTTTTACATAAGTATGTAGACCGTTTCATTCTAAGAAGTAGGCTGCCGACTCCACTGGGGAGGCGACGGAAAAATAAGAGGAATTTCTCCAAGAGCAAATTAGAGGCCGGGGCCCGTAATAAGAGTGGACCAGGAAGGCCCTGATAACAGGGGCCCACATTGTTGTATTATTTTTCATCTTCCCGAGGCCGAATGCTTGATATTTCGCGTTCCTTTTCGTTTGCAGTTCCGCAAAATATGCCCGACGATATTTCTCTGCTTAGCAATATTAGGACGCGGTCTATGTTGTTTCTACGCGAAGTATTACCCCTGATAGATTGCAATTTGTGTTTTGCATTATTAATCCGAATCTGCGCCGTGCCTGGTTTAAGAATAGGATGGACATATTTCATCCCGTATATGTCGTGAAAGGTGATTAAAGGTCATTAGAGCCACCCGGCACCCAACCAGCAGCGCCTCGCCGCGAGCGGTTAGTATTCTTTATATGGATTTGTATGGGCATGCGCTTACTACATCAACTCTGTAGCGTCACCGGATCGCCTCACGCGCGAGGTCCCCACGCGCGGACGGCGAGTGGACCACTCGGTAATAGCTCGCTGCCCTGCCCGCGCATGACCACGCGAGGTCCACTCCCACCCGTTGTCAACGCGGCGTCCACCCGTGGACCATCTGTCGACAAAGAGTAGACACCGAACGACGAGGCGGTGCTGGTCGGGTGCCGGGTGGCTCTAATTAGCTGTGACCTTAATATGGTTCCTTATCTGAGAGTGGGCAGCAGTTCTGTCTATTTTCAAGTACTAACTCCGGATTTCAGCACTGTGAGGGAGAAACCACCACACTATTTTCCCAAGTTCACAAATGATCCTCAACAGACGACCACGACTGCTCTATCAAGAGTATATATAGCGACTTAGAGACAGTTATCTCACGAGACGATTGGCTATCGACTATTTTCTCGCTCAAGAAACGAACAAAAGATATAAGATCCTGCGTGTGAGTGAAAAAGACACATATCTTAATAGTTGATCGCTGGCTGTTCACATTACCGGCGTGAACTCGCTGTTACATCTTATGTCGCAGCTACAAGAGCTAAAAACTCACTGAGCTATAAAACTAGCTCAGCGATACTCGCTCACGCTCAGTGTAATTAAATGAGTGGAGCGAGTAATCGCCTGTCGCACTCGAACACTCGCTTACAGCCGAGCGATAAAACTACACTCGCTTCTCGCTGCTCGCCCACACGTTTGTAGTTACTCGCTCTACTCGCTTCTCGCTCATCATCGGCGGTGAGACAAGTGCCAGAAGAAGAAATTATTATTAGAATAACCGCTGAATAACTTAACCCTTCCAAGTGCCGAAGCAAGTTCAACAGTCTGTCTCAAATGTTAGTTACGATATTATTGAATGAAACTTTAGAACAAAAGCCGCCCATATAATTAGTTATATCGAAGAGGCCGTAGCTCATCGGTCACATTCATTTCCCAGCAATTATTAAATACGAGCATTTCGACAATTAATTGGTGCAAAAAGAGCCGGGGCGTCGGTATGGAATCGCAGCGGAATCGCGGCGGGATCGCAGTAAATCACCGCGCACAATGCCGGCAGGTGGCGTCGGCGTCGGCGATAATGCTCGCGTTTAATTACGCGGAATAATTAGTGAACGGAATATTTTCCGGGCCCTAACTATCTCCACCGTCTTCCGGCGATAACTAGGCGGTAATTGCGGATTAACCTCGCATTCAGAATTTAATAGGTGCTCGAATAGACGGCAGCCAGTCGAACCCCAATGACGCTATTTGTTTAGCGACGCCGAATTAATTGTTTACCGGAAAGCATTCCGCACTCGCTGTAATGTGTGCCGGAATTATATGCTTATTAATTCGATGTTCCAAACTCGGTGGCGGTGAGTGCGTTGCGTGCCTACAGCGAGAATCGAGAATCTCACCACAGGCAGATACTATCCAGTCACTCGGGAAAATTTATCGAAAGCAACATGATGACAATGTAAACGTTTTTTAATATCGTTAAGTGAGCTCTGTTGTAAAATTCCAATATTTTAAATTCATTGCCGGCTTTGTTTTTGGAGAAGCTGGTGCCGGCAATATTGCGGACGTCACGGCGACGCGGCACGGCACGTGCCGGCGATGTAATTCGCGCTTTATGGCACGTGAATAATTCTAAATCCCTCTGTAGGTGGGAACGCGTCGCCCCGGCAACCTTTGAACTCTAATAGGAGGTACAAAAATAATAATATAAGCGCATTTGTCACCTGCGACTCTCGGAACTAGGCGGGAGGCTAGTTGAGCGTGAACTTTTGATATCGGTGCGAAATATTAATTTCTCGACGGCAATAAACGGCGTGGCGTGCGTAATGCCGGCAAATTAAACTGAGTGCCTCTAATATGAATTTCGTTGAACATTTTAATTACACGAGTGACTTTCCTCGTGTCCGGATTTAATTTAGGGACACCTCGAATAAGTGATGAATTAAATTAATAAAAAAGTCTTGTGCTGGTATAGTAATCAAATTTTATTTTGCTATGATTGCGTAGCAATTACCGATATTAGTTGTCGCGTCGAGCGCCAGATGTCGTTGGGGCGATCGTTTAAAAATCACTGCACATTGTTCAGTGCAACTAATTGCAGGGAGCTGCGAGGGTCGATGGACCCAGACTAAATCATTTTCTAATGGGGGAGCTTGATTAATTTTTATTTCGCCAAATATTATTAAGAGGGTACCTGCTGCTGATGTGATGTGATTGCTAGTGGGCGATGCTTTCGTTTAATTTCTGAACGTTGAAATTTACGTGCATATTTTAAATGAAAATGGTTCAATTTTCAAATTCAAGTCATAAGTACCTAACACCTGAGGATTTTTAATACTCAGATTAATTTACGGATTTCCTAATTTTTGATTCGCTCTCGTAGAGAAGGCCGAGCATAGCCCTCTTCAAAGTTTAACTCGCGAAGTATCTCTGAGCTACCCTGTTGTCTATATTTTTTATGAAATTAGGGGCTAGGTATATCATGTAAGTGTTTAGCGAGTCTAGGGGATGTCACCACCAATTAAACGAATCCATTTCACAATCGATTTCAAGTTGGAAAACGATTAATTCTCATATGCAAGCACTAGTTAAAAGGTTTCAACTGGCTGTGGTTGAATGCCGACAATGGGCAGGCCAATTGAATCAATGTCCTACTTCCTGCATCAGATTCATTTCCTTTTTACCAGTCGATGTTCATTTGTCATTGTACTTCTACCACCGAGCCGTTTAATTTGTTGATTGGTTTTTATTTAAATAAACTGATAAGTAGTTCAAGTAGTAAATGCGTTTTTGATACAGTAGCTGCCGAAAACTAAAACATGGTGTAGTAGATGTCAAAAGATTAGTAGATTTGGAGAGATCTGGTTATACTTAGATCAAGGACATATATCGAAGTGGATAATCACAACATAATACAGTACAGGGATACAGATTTATTCTATAATTCCTTTTGAAGTGTTGGGATTACAATTGAAGCTATTTCTAGGAAATTAATTTGAAATGTTACATTTAATTCTTTGTTTCACAACTTATTTTTTATATTGTGACTGGGTGAACACAACTTGATCATAGTTTGGTATAAATTTCGTAAGGATAAGTTATCTAAACATATTATAGAATCTAAATAAAGACTCTTCCCACTTAAATAATAAATAAGGTCAAATAGCATTTTAGTAGGTAGGTATTTTGATTTATTTTAGTGGAGTCCTGTTTTTTTATCCATTGTTACATGGAGGCAGCGGAAGCAAAGTTATGGCGGTTTCCACTCTACTAAAGTTATTACTATTTACACATAGTAAATAGTAATAACTTTCGGACGCGTCCGGTAAGGCTAGCAGTACACCGCAAACTTATTGCAGTTTTAGGTAGAAAATGTTACTAAATGTAGTTTTAACTAAGTAATTTCAAACAGGATCGACGTTCTATTTTCGGATCTACATATTTTTACCACGTTTAACGTGGGTATACCTACCTATACCTACTCTTAAATTAGACTCACGATAATTATAAATTCTATCAAAAAAATTCACCAAGTATTTTATAATTTTATAAACATTTGAAGACAATTAATATTTATTTTTTAAGAAGTTTTTGGTATGACAAATGAAGTACAAGAAACCTTTGCTTCACTATTTTGCGCACCATAATTTTTTATGTTTAAGATTACTTATCAATCTTATTCCGCACGATACGGTTTGCGTACTTACTGGGATAATCTTTCGTGTGGGAATTCCCTCCGCTTCCGCGCCATCGCCGTCCGAATGCTTTTTTAGCCAAAAAGCTTTATCACTTCCGTGGGGACATGGGCTATGGGCGGGAATTAAAGTACACTGGAAGTGGCAAAGGAATTTCATCTGATGTTTGCACTCAAGTTTAATAGAAATACCTACTCGTAGCTATCGTCATCATCATTAGTCTATTGCAGTATACTGTTGAGCATAGGTCTGGTTCTTTGGTTTTCCGCATCCAATCACCGCCAACTATCCTACCTAGATCGTCGCTCCGTCTAGTTAAGCCTCCAAAATGTGGATTTGACAGCTGAACTCGTCTACCCAAATATCCATTTGAGAGCAACTAAAGCAATCCTTTAATATAAAAGTTCACTGTCAATAAACATGCATATTTTAACAAACTTGCTTATTATTTTTAAATAGATTTGTTAGTCTCATTTTAAATAAAATAGCGACAAGATATTTCTATTTTTAGGCTTAACTACGCTTAAATCTTCCCCTAAAATGCGTCCTACTCCCATCCAGTACCACTACCTTTTAACTCCTTGCCACCGTCCAACGAGCAACGGTGCAGAATGCAGGCACTGGATCACTTTTATGGCCGGATGCCGTAAAATAAATGTCGTGGTCCATCGCTGGCCCCAGCTAATGATATCCCTCGGACTGTAAACATAGTTGAGATCGAGGGAGATGCGGTAGCAGTAAAACATTGACGGCTTGTTCCATTTGTTTACTTGTTTTTGATGTTGATTCGCGATTGAGGATGGCGCGGAGGTTTATGGCACTATGCGATTTGATATCCTATCGTATTTCATTAACAAACAATATTTGTTACATTTATGTTTTGAGAAGTAAACAACTGCTTCAATGATTTGTGTAAAATTTTGGCGAAAACGCTCCATAAATAGAATAAATAATAAATTTCACTGAAATATTTACCAACCAAATACTGAAATGTTTATAACTTTATGCCTAACTTGATGACCATATACATTCACAAAATTTACGCATTTATTACATTAGTAGGATTAGAAGTAGGATCGGACTTGCTGTTATATCGCTATTTGTTGTTGTTACGCTGTGTCACTATCTGAACATTTTATATGCTGCTATCTATCAATGGTTCAAAAGATACAGCCCTGTGATAGAGGACACACGACCGGACTGATGAACGAAAATGAAAATGTTGCATTTTTTTTGGATATTGAACTATAAAAATGCATCAATTCATACTAAAGCCACATTAGTGGCAACGAATTTTTAATATTTAGGTCATGTTTCGCCATTTTCGGACCTCTTTGTTTTTTGTTCAAATGAACAGAGACGGCACCTCAGATATCCGTCATATGTACATATATTTTTTAATTTATCACAGTGTGGGCAAATAACTTATGATCCATTTCATGCCATTAATTTTATAATAGAGTTCACTAAGTCGAGGTAGGGCCGGTAAGTAACGTAATCGAGCTACATTCTACTGCCACCGAAACGAATGAGTACGTCGGTTTTGAATACACAAATCACAGCCAGCATACGGCGCCTTATCGAGGGTTATTTACGCGCCACGACCGGCTATCGCAATATATTACCGATTTCCGTCCGCCGCGGCCGAGTAATACGCATCCGGAACGCCCCTGGACCGCCCCGTACGCAATCCGGACTGGACGGTAAGAAAATTTACGCGCATCCTTGTAAAAGGACCCGACCAAGGGCCGTCCGAATTGGGGCAGTGATGATTTAGCTGATGTCAGGCGCGGTTGCTCAAGACTCAAGGTTGAGATAGTCCCAGTCAAAAATTTCCATAAGTTATCTATTTAAAAAAGGTCGGTTTGTTTTGTTGATTGCAAACTAACCGAACCTCCAGCCGAATTATCCTGGATTCATTTTGAATAGGTTAGGAGGTGGAGTAAAACTCACTTGAAAGTTCCAAGACACAAGAACTCTATTCAAGACTTATATAGCAATGGACTGTCACTGATATAAGCAATATGCGTTTATGTAGCAGTAGACTATTGAGTTACTGCTAAACATCGAAAGTGGCCGTTGCCATATTACATATTCAAACATCTAATAAATAGACATTCTACTTATCTGATAACGGTCAAAACAAACAGTAAACACATGGAAACTTTCATTCATAAACCACTTTTTTGCGGTGAGTAGGTAAATCAAAACGATCAATCAGCAAAATAATATCTATTCATTCATGCAAACCCACATTTGTACGTATGACATATTTCGGAACACCATTTTTCACTGGATACGCAATACGCATTAAGCTTCGGAAGTGGATGGGACCCTAAATAAATACGTACACTCCACGGGCAATCGACCATCAATGAATGACTCTTGTATAATTTCGACTTAGAACAAATCCAAGGAACTTTAAAAATAATACGAGTAATGCAGTGACTAAAAATTCCTACGCACCTTATGTGATATAGTTTTAAGAATGTATCAAATGGAGGTATTTTTAACAGATTTCAAAAAAGGAGGAGGTTCTATGTTCCAATGTTTGTATTTTTTTTATGTATGTTCACCGATTACTCAGTCAATTGTGGACCGATTTTCAAAATTATTTTTTTATTCGAAAGAGTACTCTTCTGAAGTGGTCCCATTGTCACCAAGTTAAGACCTGATGATGGGATCCTAGGGAAATCGAGGTCAAACCTTAAATTTTACAGGCACACCTATGGCGATTTTGGCATTTTTAGCAATAAGATAAGCATTTACATTCAGAAAGTATCATTTGGTAAACTGGACCTGAAGACGTAGATGACCAATGGAACTCGTCAAAGATAAGTAATGCTCGCTCGTCTATAAACGATCATGATTAATATACTCATACTCATACTCATACTCTTTTATTGGTAATATAATTATTACATGTCATTTTGTTAAATTATTCTAATATATTCTAAGAACTAATTAATTAAATAATTTTCAGTAAATAATAGCCGTACCTAGATAAGCGACTAAGAAGAAGCTTTAAGTTACCTAATGATTCTTTCGAACTGATCTGATGCTGAAGCCGGAAGGTAGGCAACGGAACTCTGTTATAAAACCACGTAACTAAGCCGTGTTTGGGCTAAATTGAATCGTTGTGAGATGTAATTTGATGAATCACTAAAAAGTGAGAAATAATAAAATATTTAACAAAAGAGTAAACCGACTCCAAAAAATAAAAAAAATAACATTAAATGGAACCGACTACAAAACCCTTGAAAATATTTTTCTAGCAGATTATTTTTTAGCAGGAGAGATTGAAACCCATAGTATGTAAGTATGTAAGGTAGACGACTATATTGTTCCACTCCTGCTGGCTCGTGCTGAGTCACCGACTTCGAGCTAGTAGGTACCTAGAAAAATAATTTCAAGGGTTTTGTAGTCGGCTCCATTGTTTGTTATTTTTTTTATTTTTTTGGAGTCGGTTTTACTTTTTTGTTAATTTTTTTTTCTTTATTTATTAATACTAAGTTCGCAAACCGTACTGGGTTCACGTGGTAACTACGGCCCAAGCCCTCTCATTTTGAGACGACATTTGTGGCCTGTAGTAGGACGTATTATATGCAGAGATGACATAGAGAAAGACGATATCAAAAATGGCATTTTAATTTAATTTCATTTCAATATCTCATTTATCAGCTTTTTAAAGCTTACCGATTTTGCTGAAATGAGCTAAGTGCCATTGCTATTAAACTCGATATGCCATGATCTGCATCTTTCGGATAAAAAAACATAATTTCTCTTTCCATTAATCCCGGTCAAGCACTGTCCACTATTTACGGCATGTAGCCAATCAATAAGGCAATTAGGAGTTGTCGAGAGCTCTCAAAGCCACGTGCTAGCCCCGCGCTCGCCAAATTAGACTAAAATTGCTTGTTAAAACATTTTGCTATATTGAAAACTGCCTACGGCATTCAGGTCTTGGTGTTTTGGAAATCCTGCTAAGAGACTATAATATTGCGCTAATTACACTTGCGTGCTTTAAAAATGATCAGACGTGATTTTGTGGAGGTGTCCTCGTATGCATTAACCGAAACAATTGGGGTACCTAGTCGAACAAACTGATTCATGTACCACGATGGAACCTTTTGATAATAGCTTTGGAATAGTTCACACATTGAAACAAATTATCTGCTCCGATTCTAGATAAACTTTATCCAAAATACCGTCATTATTTGAGTTATTCATTATACGGGGTTTTTCAATCTTTCGCCGCTAACAGATAGACAGACAAAAGGAGCCGTCGACGAAGGAATGATTAATCGCGAGGCGGAAATTTGCTGTCAGGTGACGCGGTCACGCTCGCGCTGTGACGTCGCAAACACTGGATTTTAAGGTAGGTATTATTTTGAAAGTCCACGCCATTTCTTGGTTGTATATCCGTCGGTTGTGTAGACTAATGTATTATTTATTACTAACAAACTATAATATGGAACCTGGTCTGCAATAAAGCATTTTTGAATTTCGAATTATCCGGACAACTAAGGAGTGGAATGTTCTGCCGGCTTCTGTGTTCCCTGATTGCAAAAATATGGCTGTCTTCAAATCTAGGGTGAATGGGAATTAATTAGGCAAAGGTGATCCATCGTCATCATCCTTGCTTGCCATCAGGCGTAATTGTGGTCAAACAAGCCTATTTCAGTGTTACAAAAGTACATTGGATGTGCTGGTCACAAGGTCTCCCCTCACAATAAGAGTATTATTTATTTATCATTTATCCTCCGAAACAAAAATTAAAAAAGTACATATACTAAAAACTAATACTATTGCCTAGTCTATGCGTTACGTGTAAAAATTGGGAGGAACTCGCGATGTTTTGCGTTCGCTTGTAGAGGGTATCTTGCCTAGGGCCTCAGGAAGAGTAGGTATGGAGGTATTCTCGTATACACCATATCTTATTGGCGACGTCTTAGATCCACAAAATAGAATAATAATAACATAATAACATTTAATGTGGTCTGATAATGTTATATTTTATATGATGTTCTCGTATGTAGGTATCTCTTGTCCCGTATTAGTAATCAGTAGCGAGCGCATATATATTTTTTACAAACTCTTATTTAGTTTCACCAGTCCCGTTGTCTGTAATCAAATCGTGCAAGTTAAATTCAACCAATTTCTTGACTTCTAGGATTGACTTGAAATCTGGTATACTTATGTAAATTACGTGACAATACAATAATCTGGTAGTGACATCCTGGTAGTCCGGCCAGGATCGTCTCCACAGGACGGAACTCTTCAACGGTTAATGGCATCGACTTGAAATTTGGTATGGAAATGTATTTAGTTTTAGTGACAATATAAGTAAATTCAACAAAAAGTACAGTCAGCAAAAAAAAATCTTGTATTAAAAATGTAATTTTTACCAAAACTTATTTCAGAAATGGAGCTGCCAAATGTAAAATGTCTTTGACTCGTTTTTTTTAATTGTACACGAGTAAAGCTAGGGCGGGTCGCTAGTACTACATAAGGCAATACATAGACATCAGACAACAAACGTAACGGTCCAAGAACAAAAACGCTTGCCAGCTACCCTAGCATGATTTATATCGCAGGATAGCAACGCTCGCTTGCGATATAAAAAACTCGCTTCCTAATGATAGGCTTTTAAAACGATGCGATACTCGTCACCTCGGGCTAATGGCGTCGATATGTTACTCCATTCTAGCCGCGTCTGCGCCGCGGTATCTAATTAATTATGGTAATTAAACAGCGTGGCTTCATGTGCGCTAAAGCTGTGCACACGGCGATGCGCCATGAACTGCTGTATGTTGTCTGTGAAAAATTGGTCAACGTAAGCCGGTTAGATTCTTTATAGAATGTTATGTAAGTAGTATTTAGAAAAAAGAAATAGCTTACTTGGAAGAATACGGTTACTTATAGGTTTTACGGGTTTAATAGGCTTTTTTGATTTACCTAATAGACTCGAGAAATTTTCATCCAGTCATAATCCTAACTAGCTTGCAAAAGTAACTTTGTCTAAGTACTTTAGCGTTACGTTTTGTGCCTAAATCGCTAAACCAATTGTAATACACTAATACTATTTAATACGAGAGTGAGAGGGACGCTACGATACGAACTTCGGAGTAGGCCCTGTGTGCCGCTGCTACGACTAGTTATACTGTACTTCATACTTTCTATATTAAATGCCATGATCATGGCTAATGATTGACTTAATATTTTATGGTGAGTTGCATAAAGGTAAGCTGAAAACACAAATAAAAAAATACTACGTCAAATTAACGTGATCGCATTTTCCGTACATATCTCTTTCCCCCTATGTTATAGTTGTATTATAATATATTATATATGTTGTATATTTATATAGGTTTGATCCAAAAACAGTGTGTCTACATAATACCTACTCGTTAATATGTGGGGACTAAAGGAATGAGAAAAAAAAATCCAAAGTTATACTATTTTTTTTTCAGAGCACGCTAAACTGCCATTTGTTTTTACATAAATATGAACAAGGCTTTACGGCCGCGCCAGCCAACACAAGCCTAGCATGTATGCCGTTTGTCGTTTCTCATTCATTGTGTCTCTTTCTGACTGGCTTGATTGGAAAGCGCTACACTGAGCTAAACTAGTAGAGAAGAGAGACATAAGGCTAGTTCCGCAGACGCAGATGCAGTAAAACCCACACAATTTTATCCATAGGATTTGTGCAGTATCACATGACTTTAGTTTATTTAACTTGCGATGTTCGTATGAAAATATTTAAGTCGTCTTCGAATCTCGCAAGTCAAATTTCACTTCTATTAATCTGATTGACTTAATTTGATTTGTTCATTGTGCATGATTATACAACTGATTGAAGTGTTTTAGATTTAGGAAGAATTTTAGAAGTAGTTATTTCATCATCTATGGTTTTTGATGTATGATTTGATTATACTTTTATTTCTACCATCATCGTCATCAAATTCTCGATTTATATATAATGAAATGTTATTGTAGCGACCCCGTTTTTACTGTACAAAAAGTATTTACTAAATTAATTTATGTACTAAATCGATTATAAGTATCTACGTTACGTACTCAGGAACTCTTACATAGAAGGCACACAGTACGTTTCCCCGCCATGTGCGATGTGAGATGACGCAGAGCACAAGCGGCAGTGAACTTAAGTATACTTTTCTTTTAGTTTTCTTTCAATTGTAGTCGTATCAGAAAAAACCATGGTAGTCTAGTTCGACCTATGACCTCTTAAGCGGAGAAAGTTGCTTAAATATAAAATCGACACAGAAGAAAAAAAATCTTAAGTTTTTCTATTACAAAAATTGCATTCTAAAATTACCCGTGTGGTGTCGGGTTAGAATTACACCACTCCATTTCTTACGTGGATGTCGTAAGAGGAGACTGATGGTATAGGTTAAGGTATATCGTAGGCGACAGGCTAGCAACTTGTCACGCTATTGTACCGTTTTTGTCAAACTTAAAACCTAAAATTGCTAAAAGTGGCTTCGAAGCAGTAACGTTTCGTGTGCTCTGCCTACCCCATTTGGGAATACAGGCGTGATGTTTGTGTGTGTAAATAAAATTTAAAGTTAGCTCTAGAACTTGGATTATCGAGATAGGAACGAGGACTGTTAAACTCAAGTGGGACTGGGAGCACTTGATTGGCGAAAAATAAATGTAAGTAGGTAACAGGTATCGGAGCAGAGGCAGACCAAAAAGGAGATTGGCCGATTTGGAACGCTTTGACCTTAACTATTTATTTTTTCAAGTAAGAGACGGGTGGAAACGGATCGGTAGTTCTTTGAACAGTAACAAGACACCAATACAGGGTAAAAAAATGTCACTAGATCCATCAACTAAACTGTAGTCTGTTGTCCCGGGTCCACCCCGCGCCATCTCCCAACTTGTGCCTTAACACATTCTTGACGAAGAGTGATGCTTTCGGCGGCCGCGCGAGTAGGTAAGGCTTTGTTCGAGTGATTAAGTGCCTCGGAACGGCGTTCCTAAACCCTTCAGCTAATGAGTCGAGAGCCAGTATTAATCATGGGATGACGAACCGGCGGACGCTCGTGGGTGGTTGTCATTGTGGTTTTAAAGTTAGGACTAAGTCCGGGTCGGTAATGATCGGTGTGCTTGGGCTACTAGTCATCGCTGTGTAAGGCCAGTTCTTTTGATGCATTTTCATCAGCATAGGTGACCGACTTTAATAGTACAACACCCAAATCCTTCTTCTTCTTCTTTTTCTTTTACCAGTGTGTGTTGATGTTGATGATGATGTCATGAACACCCAAAAATATCATTTGAGAATGTTGGAAAATTGGTTTTTTTTTTTTTATATGATACGAAAACGAGCAGGTGGTTCACTTGATGGAAAGCAATCAATTTGCCCATGGATAACCATAACTTAAGCTGAGTTATGGATGCATTGGCGGGCGCCATGCGCATTAAAAGGAGAGCAGTAGAAAATTAGTGCTGTATCTTGTCAACTTTGTGATTTTTTTATCTGAAATGTAGTTTTGTAGCAATACCTACACAGATTTTTACCAGTATCAAATGGTGTTTATATTAATTTTTTTTTGCTTTTGTTTTTTGTTGTTATTTTTAATTTTTGTTTTGTAATTGTGTATTGATACGAACTAAATTAAACTACACGTTTTTACAGGTGGTAGGACCTTGTGCAAGGTTCGCCCGGATTGCTACCACCATCTTGCTCGCTAATCCTGCCGTGAAGCAGCAGTGCTTGCACTGTTGTGTTTCGGCGTGGAGAATAAGACAGCCGGTGAAATTACTGGAACTTGAGGTATCCCATCTTAGACCTCTAGGTTGGCAACGCATCTGCAATCCCCCTTGTGTTGCAGGTGTCTATGGGCGGTGGTGATCTTTTACCCCCACTTCTTAGACCCACTTGCTCGTTTGCCATCCAGTCAAATAATAAAAAAAAACTACATACTATATGAAACGGATATAGGAGTTCATAGGAACCTGCCGAAACATGCCACCAAACTAAGTATATTATCGGCACGTCATGCACAAAACACAGAACCCGTTAGACTCAAACATCTTCAGGTAAACGTTGTTTGTATCTACAATGCATTAAGGAAGGTAAATACCATGCCAAAGAATATGCAAATATTCAAAGCGAATGCTTGCCGCGATCAAGGTCAGGATCAAAATCAAATCGTCATTAGTTCACGTCTTGAGACTATAATAAATAACTTCAGTAAAGTACGGCTTCAATGACAGCAGACGTGATGGCCGCCTCGACACGCGGATGACTGATCCGTCGCGCAAACTAATGTTCTTTTTTAACCTTTTTATTTTTTAAACCCCACAAAAGCCTAAGACGCGTGAGTTATGCCGACTTGTAGTTTTTAATATACATCTCGGATTAAAAATTTATATATTTTTATTCCTTTTCGCCGCTCAGACGTACGTGACGGCATGTGACATTAAAATGACAAATTGGCTAATTATTCTTAATCCGGCTGAATGCTTTGATTGTGAGTACTTTATGGAGTGATGTGCCATCAAGTCGACACGTCGTCGCTAGCTCTCATTGTGCTCGAATGGTGATTTGCGATAATTTACGTGTCAAGTTCATTGTCATTGGTAAAAGGTTCATGGCATTCCAGTCGTTTTTATTCAGCTAGGCTGGCTTAATTAGCTTGATGAAGGTCTAATTACGGTGATACTTGTGAAAACTGGAGCTCCGGGGAGTTGAATGGCCATGAATGGGAGCGCAGGGGAAAAATCCGCGAATGTTTCGACGGTAGCGCGTATTTTGTGCATTATTGTGGGAATAACGAGCATTACCCGTTTAGCCTGCAACGGATGCGCTATTTTTCTTCGGCAGCTGGGATGAACCGAGAAAAGGAACGGTTCAGCGACGCTAGCGTTTTTGTTATTTATGCATAACTATGCTAAGATTTTATTTATGTTTTCGGCTTGATGATCATAAAGCTGATGTACAATTTTAGTCAGTGTCGATTATCGACCGTCACCTGTTTTATTTCAATCTTATTTGTTAGTATTGTCTGTTTATGTAAGTAGGTGTAAATATTATAGTCTATAGAGTCAGTGCTGTATATACGTTCTTTGATAATAATTGATGATTATTCTGGTTTAAAAAGACATCATGACATGGAGTTTAAGTGGAAAAAATATTATGGTGTTATAGCAGCATTGCAGGAGATAAAAATATTAATAGGAACCAAAGCGTTCGCCTAACGACGCCCCAGTGAGATGGACCTACGTTATTTTCGTTTGAACAAGTAGTAGACGAAAAAATAACACTTTAGGTATCCCTAAAACTGTTTGTGTTTTTAAGCTTTGTACACCATTTTATCGCGCCATTTATTATGTACTAGGTATGTGTACTTACTTAGTCTCTAGCTAAGTTGTGAAAAGACGGATGGACCCACGGACGGATATGGAGAAACTGCAAAGGTTCCATTTTTGCTAACAAGTCACGACGAGCAGCGCAAATGCTCAGTATAATCATTTGATGTTCAGAATATCTCTAAGATTTCTACAGGAATTCTCTAAAACATTCATAAATGAAGACAACAGAGATTGCAACTTTGTCATAGAAACTATTTGTTGGACACAAGACCTTTCATCAGTACTCAGCTAGGCAGCGCAAAGCATTGTTCCCGAATCTCTGCACCTCCTGTAAACCTAGCGCGCTCAATACTACGCATGTGCTCACAAGCGGTCAATCATAATCATCAATGTAACAAGCACTGGGCATCATTCTATACAACAGCTAGTTCGGTATATGTGCCCTTTGTGTTATTGACCGTTGTTGGCACTTGTGTTGTATAATTAGCATGGAGCAATTAATTAATAGGTAATGTACGTGTGTGAATTTATGCCCGTCCCTGGTTATAGCCGTCTTAACTATTGTTACCGGCGGGCCAATATCCGAGTTATGAGAGCTTTGTTAACTCGACCGGTTAATTAATGTTAAATTTCCGTTAACGAAAGCATTAAGACTTGGATGTTGTTGCTGTAGCTGGAGTCATTCGTTTTTACATAAGTACCTAAAAGTAACGACGCCATTTTCCTAAAAAAGTAGGTAATGAGGGGTACCGACAGTACTAATGAGGAGAAGAATGGAAATGTTATACGAGCTACAAGTGCGTGGCGTGTGTAAGTGTGGCTAAAATGCAATTTTTTACTTTCCCAGCTCAGGTTGTAACGAAGTTAATAGCCCAAAAACTGGCTTTTTGCCGAATTTAGTTGACTACCGTAATTTAAGGACTTATGAAAGCGTAAAAAACACGTACCTTACGCATTAAGCAGAAGAGGAGAAAAACTGACCTGGATGGATGGATGGAAGGATATACGCACGATATCATATCAGTGAATCTGTTTTCTCTATGATAAACTTTTATGACACTGAAGTATTTTATGAGACTAGATTATGTAACAAACGGGCCTTTTTAGGATTCCGTACCCAAAGGGTGCCAACGGGACCCTATTACTGAGACTCCGCTGTCTATCTGTCTGTTCGTCCGTCTGCCACAAAAGTTAGACACTTGAAATTTTCACAGTTTATGTATTACTGTGGCCGCTATAACAACAAATACTAAAAATAAAAATGAAGTTACAAATTAAAGGGGGTGGTCATACGGGTGGTTTTTTGGTTGCTAGGCGTTATTAGCCGAGTCGCCTAGCAACGGCTAGCTATGTCGTTTGAATAATTACCTTTAAGTTTGCGATTTTAATGATGTTTATAAAAGATTCGATAATATAATATAGTGACTGTCTGATTGTGTGGTTTATTCGTTTGTGTGCAAAATTAATAAAGCAATTTATGAACCACAAACCTCAATGAAGCCAACTTTGATAAAGCGCTCACCAAATCCACACAGTATAATCACTATGCTTTCCTATTACACTAAAAAAAACATACTAAGTATTTAACACTATTTACAAGGTTTATAATACAGTTTAAAATTTATTCACACTAGTCGAGCTTCTTATTATTTAATTACACAACATACGAAGTCCACCGAATTTCCCGCGAATGAACCGCCGCGCTGACAGCCATTTTTTTTGAGCCGTGCGCGACTCGGCGCGGGCAATGGGTTCAGAAGCAAACAGCCAGCAGGGCTACTACGAAACTCGAAACTTGAACTTCGTGTCGTGCGGTCCCTCTGAGACTTGTACTATTTAATACGAGAGCGAGAGGGACGATACGACACGAACTTCGTGTTTCGAGTTTCGTAGTAGCCCTGCAGAACCAAAGAGGATGAGAATTCAAATTGTTTTTTATTCGAAATACTTGCACAAGTGCTTACATTTCGGCGATATTTTTAGAAGCTTTTCTTTAGCTTGTCCTGTTTGTTTATTTAGTTATTTTTTGTTTGGGTCAAATCTTGGAAGCTAAATTTGACCCACTTCCAGTGGTCCGATCAACTTAAAATTTGGCGTACTTATGTAAATTTGGTGACAATACAATTATCTGGTAGTGACATCTTGGTGGTCCTGCCAGGATCGTCTCTGCAGGAGGGAACTCCTCAATAGTTAATAGTACCGACTTGAAATTTGGTACAGATATGTAGTTTAAATGACAATGCAAGTACAGTCAACAAAAAGTACATTCGGCAAAAAAGCTTGTATTCAAAATGATTTTTTTACCAAAAACTTATTTACAAGGATTATATTTATTTGCAGTGTAATGTAACTACGTTTGCTCGGGTGGAATCTTTCAACTCAAATTTGAAGTAGATATCTTCAACCGATTGAGCTGAAAACTTTCACGCATGTATAAATCCGATGACAATGCAATATTGTTATGACATGGAGTTGATCTGATGATAAAGCTAGTGGGTGACTATAGGAACTCTGTGATAAACGACACGACCGCATCGAGTTTGGACTCGTTTGATTCGTCTTGACGAGTACTTTGGTAACCAGGGGCATAAAGTACAGTCAGCAAAAAAAAACGTTTATTAGAAAATTTTTAAGAAAAACTTTTACTGAACTATTTACGGAACCCTTCATGTACGAGTCCGACTCGCCCTTGACCAATTTTTTATTTGATTTCGGCAAGCTTATTCTAGTAAAAAATCCTATTTTGCACACGTCACACTTTCTAACATGGAAGAAAAGTGCAAGCAAGCGACACCCAAACAACCGTCTTGAAATATCTTAAGGCTCAATAGGTCAATGTTACATGGAGTTTAGCGAAACACTCTTTTGTCACTTTTGTGGCTGAATGGCTGGCGGGCCATTGTCATGGACAAAGAAACTTATGCGCGATTGAATCGTTAGGATGCGACTTGTTGGATCGAAATTGAGAGTTGGGTCGTGTGTAGGAAGCAGGACGATTTAATGTTAAGTAAATAAAGACAAAATTTTATATAAATAACTATTGCACAACCTGTACTTCAGCGTATTGTAGGTAAGTATGCAACGTGTTATTTTTGATTTCCGTTAACTTTAAGGGAACATTCGGCAGTTACAATGAAGTTAATGTCTCCTTGCCTTCACAATTAGTGGCTTTGTTGACTTTAAAAATAATCAAGTATTAAGATAGTTGATTATCTATGTGCAGTAAAACAATAAGATTTGTTAATTTATGACGTTTTATTAAAGTCCGTAACTAATGTGTTTTTCATTCACAAACACTTAGCGAAAGGAGGTTAAATAAGTGAGTTTATTGATGTTTCTCTTATGTGTTACCTATACCATAGAGTCTGCAACCAATGCAAGGTATTACCACTGAATTAGTAATAGTACAAGTACAGAAGTTTTTCTGTCGTACAAAAGTGACGTTTAGGCATAAGAATCGTGCCTACTTTATGCTTCTCTGTCTATGAGATAACTGGTGTTCATTCGCACGCGGCACGTGTAGGTACTAGAATTGCTGCTCCCAAAATACACTAGTGAAGTAGTGAAGGTTAAAAATGTCATCATCATCAGATTGCACATTTAATAATTAAACTACATGAAATGTATTGCGGAGTACAGACGATTACATATTGCTTAACACTGTTTTTGTGATGGCAGCCACATTAGATTTGATTTCTCATTGTGAACAAAATCGCGAAGTGAGATAACCGACTAAATTAGGTTTAAACGATTTTGTTTTTTTTTTCTTTTGTTCATTTTGGTAGGCACTAAGGGAAAAGAAACGCGTACTTTTTCATAATACAAAGCCCGTATTAATAAACTACACTCAAGTCGCAGGTCACAGGTCACCGAATAAATAATAGTAACTACAAGCTCAAGTGTCTGTTTTTAATACTCTTTGGTCTGTTTGTCCATGACATTTGAATAATATTATTACTCAAATAATAACGAACTGGGTTCAGCTTACACTAGCCAAACTCTACCACTCGTCGAGGTTGTAAAATTTACAATTTGAACTTAAACAATGACTGTCGAAGTTAGCGGAAATCGAGAAAACAAGGTGATTGACAGAAAAGTAAAAGTTTTTTGGGTGCGCGAAATAGGATTTGAAGCTATAACTAAATGACTATACGCCATGTGGTTATTTAAAATACAAATTTTATCAAATGTATGCACTTAGGATATATAGTTACGAGTATTCTGTATTCAGCAGCTGGTATCCAAATCCATTTATGGAACCATATTGTATGCAGATTTTCATACTTTTGATATACAAATTTGCTGTTATAAGTAGGTTATACCTTAATAAACTTGACAGTAACGTAAAAACATAGCAATATTGTAGTTATAATTTTGTGCACGTCAAAAATTGCACTTATTTGTTATGACAACATTTGATACGATTTTATATACTGAGATCAGTGCTTATCCACAGCACAAACAAACGTTGATTAAGTCGAGGAGACTACCAGGTAGCTTGCCAACTGCGTCAACATTTGGCAGATGGCAAGTTTCCATTACCTGCTCAATGTTTTATATACTATGTTATTTTTGATTTCCGTTAACTTTAAGAAAACATTAAACAGGTCAAATGGAGTTAATTTCTCCAAGATACTTAATTTAAGACACAAGGTTCTTATTTTTTTTTATTTAATGTTCGTAACTAAATTTCATAATTTTTAATTCACATAGGTATAGTTAGCATAAGAAAAGCTTAATAAAATGAGTTTATGATGTCTTGCTTACGTGTGACGTTAATGTCACTCGTCAAGTTTGTAAGTAAGTAAATTTTATAATTTGACCTTTTAACAGTGACTATGAAGTTAGTATTATGTATAAAAAAAAAACAAAAAAAATATATATGTATGTGGCCATAATTTAATGTAATTTAATTTAAATTGAAAATACCAACTGAAATATAGATGCACAGAAAAACCAGAAAAATAAGACCAGCACTGGGAATCGAACCCAGGTCCTCGGTATTCCGTACCGCGTGCTATACCGCTACACCACTGCTGGTCAACGGTACAGACACGAATTTCCCCTATGCACCTCATATCTCAGCTTATTTGTTTCTTATTTAGCCACTTAAGCAGTGACGCTAGCGACATCTATACCGTAGCCCTCATCGAGAAACTTTTTTTGGCACTCCATTGGAAGTAACCGCTCACCCGGACAAGCGATGTCGTTACTAAGCAATCAAATTAAGATTCCAAAAAAACCAATCTTAATTTAATTTAGTTGATGTAAAATGTGGGTTACCAAAATGACCTGAAATAAATGTTTTATTTTTATTTTTTATCAATAGGTAGTTAATTACCAGGTAGTTTCTTTCAATGAACTGATCCGTCTGCTGAAATTAAGGGAAATCATGAAAAACACGGTGTATAAAGGCAGCTACTTTACAACCTACAAGAACATCCTAACCAAAAACACAGTGGACTTCTACCAAGCATATTTCAGTAAACATTCCCAGAGTCGACGTTTGCCGAGACACGCTACTGGTTGTCCGAACAAAAGACTGCTTCCCTCAAAACCACTTAACATGGGGCTGACAGGTTAGTTCAATCACTATTATACTATACACCCCGGGGCAAGCAATTGGAGATTATTTTTTTCTCAATAATATTTTTTTCTCGTTGACTCGAACCGTAAATCGGAAAGCAATTTCTGTGGGAGTTTCTCACGGTGAAACACGAATCGCTCAGCAGCAAGAGCTTAATAGTTAGGTATCCTACAAATGTGAAAGTTTGTTAAGATGTTTGTTACTCAATCACGCCTAAGCTGCTGAACCGATTTGTATGAAATTCGCTATACAGATAGTCTGAGTCCCCGGGAAGGACATACTCGTTGGATAGTTTCTATCCCGGAAAACTGCATAGTACCCGGGATAGCGATAAACAAATACTACGCTTGTAAATAATGAATAAATAAAATCTATCACGAGACACTTGGCACCAAGTGACCTAGTGCCAAAAGTAAAGCTTGTGATATGGGTACCAGGAAACGGATAAACATACCTACTTAAATACATTAAAAACACCCAATTTGTATTTTTCATACAATGTCTGTCCCGACTGGGGATGGAACCCGGGACGTCAAGCTTCGTAGTCAAGTTCTCTAACCTCTGGGCTATCCCGTCGTCAAGAGGAAGTATAAATATCAACACAAATATATTTGTCGGCGGCCGATCGTAAAATATGCTAGATCACGAAATTCCTAGGCATATTATCATGAAATTGCATCATTTCATGATATGCCTACAAGTTGGCCAGTCAAATCGTGATGTGCCTGAGAAACAATAAGGCAGATCGATTAGTAGAGCAACGCATTCGTCAATATTCCTAGCTTTCTACCGGGCATATCGTAATATATCTAAAAAAAGAAAAATTTAGGTACGACGAGCGAAGCGAAGAGTGATTAGTATGAATTGTGACCACAACGCACGAGCCGACTGAGCGAAGCGAGCGTGCCGCGGCAGCGGCCGGCAAAGTGCCAGAGCCGATATGATGCCTAGGAATTTCATGATCTGCCTAAACTGGCCAAATCATGAAACGGTGGCGTTTCATGATATGCCTAGGAATTTCATGATTTGCCTAAACGTCACTAGGCAAATCGTTAAACGGTGAGTTTTGAACGATACGGCGCATGTCCCATAGCCAATTCATGAAATGTTTTAATTTTTATTTGGGCACAAACGGTACATGGTTCTTAAAAATAAACAAATTACAATTTACATAAACCAATAAAGCTGCCACCACTTACCATTATATAGCGCCATTTCACAATATGCCTAGGAATATCGTGATGTGGCGGATTTTACCTACGATCGGCCGCCGACAAATTTGATTTCTGATACTATACTCCAAGCCCAACCTGTACTTAAAACAAAAGTCCGGCCAAGTGCGAGTCGGACTCGCACACCGTGGGTTTCATACTAATTTGTAGGTATCTAAGAATATTTAGTGTTAATTAAGCAACTACTACGCAATGTGAATTTTAGACTGACAGACAGACAGACATAAAAAATGAGATTTTTATACTTTTCTTATTGGTTGTGCTACCTTAATACCAAATTTCAAGTGTCTAGGAAAGCCGGGCCAGAAGTACCCTGTACGTTTTTCGGATATTACGACAATTTTTATGCAAACAATTGAATTGACTTAGAAGTTTGATGTTTTCATTGCTTAAGGGGGTTGCAAAATTGAGTACTTATTTGATATTAATTTCAGCGTCATACCTCCACACATTCCTGAAAAAAAGGGTCTTGGCAGACGGGCAAACAGACAGATGGATATTGGACAACAAAGTATTCCCATTAGGGTTCCGTTTTTGTTTTTTGACGTACCGAACGCTAAAAACCAGTCTTTCTAGGTTATCGACTTCAGCAATACTCATTAAAGTAGCTGCTCGAATTTAAATAATAACAGTGCCTTCTATATTTCATGGACACCTTTTTCAGTTACATAAGAAAACCGTGAGCAAAGAAACAGTTATGTCACAAACCTCTCATATAACATTACGATTTGAACCCTGAAACAGAACGCTGAATTTAGAAAACAAATAACGTTTTATAAATAGCTGAACAAGGTTAAGGGATAAAACGCAACCGTTATGAAACCGGCGACGTCACGGGCAGCTAATCGATCGCCAGAACAATGCCACGTAATAGAGAGGGGGAGTCCCGCGGGAGGGGGGCTCGCAGTCCAAATATTTACCCCGGCATATGTTTGGTTTCTTTTCCTTGCCTCATATATTTTTACTTTGATCGCGTAATGGGGCCCGGAGGCGGCCCCGATTTGTCCGAGATTAATTTCGTCCTCCCGGACGCTGCAACAATCGCCCGGAATAAAATAAATTGTTTACCGAACGAGCCTCGACTCTATAAATATCGAGTTCATTATTTTTAATGCTTCATTGTTGAGAGCGGGTCGAGTGGGGCTGAAAAATTGTTTTTTAACACGATTATTGCTTACTCGATTCGATTTATTTAATTTGTCTTGTCGTGAGTCGAGTGTCTATTGGCGGATATGTCAATGATTGGCGGAAAGATCCAATGTACGCAATTAAATTGCCACTCGCCCTGTGTGACCGCACATTTACTATCACTTCAATAATCAAACAAAACAAAATTCTGTTACATCCAAAATTACATGAGTAACAAGAAGCTAAAACAAGTCAATAAATGCAACCAACACACGGCAAAATCTCGGAAGTTTCTTAACAATGTCCCACGGAATTGGTTCAGCGTGGGCTCTGCACGAGGGGCGAGTGCACACTTGAATTGCACGTTTAATGAATTGCATTAATATTGCATTAACGGGTAACTAGCCCCACGGTAAACAATCATTAGGGAACGAATCGGGAACGCGGAGCTGTTTGCGACCGGGATTTGTTTGCGAATACAAATCGTCATTAAGGAGTTTGACCTTTTCACTCGATGCATACTCGTTGTTTGTTGCGATTTTCGATTTTCATGCTCAGTGTCTAGTTTGTTACATTGCGAGATGGGAATCGGTTTTTTGTTGACTGCATTGTTGTTTGTTTGTTTGTTTATACTCTTTATTGTACAAAAAGGAAAAACAAAAAGGTTACATAATAAAAACGTTAATGTTGTATAAGCACTACAAAACTTACTCTGTCTGTAACGCTGTATGTATTTAAAATGAAATAATTTGTTGCTGGATACCTATTTTGCAATTCTAGGATTTTCATTTTCATTGCATTTAGTCACATTTTCACTAATTGAGTCAACGTACGTTTGCAGTTGTAAAAGGGGCTGTTTAATACAGCGTGCAATTCAAAGTCATCTATTCTCTTTAACGTCTTAGTGTCCAGTTAAAAATCCAATTATAAACAAATGTCAGCGCAATACGTCCACTATGCGGCCAGATTGTTCGCCGAACTAATACCTCCCGTCGCAACCGGAAAATTGGACATCGCCGTCTACCCAATCATACGCGACACTCCACGCAGATTAGCACGCTCGACCACTGCCCAGCCGCCTCGCACTACGAAACTGCCGAACACAGAAAATTCACGCCAACACGCAATACATCGAACCTTAAACAGTAGCCCGCACTACACAGACACCTACAATAGATACATTGTACGTCGAACATTGCTGTTACCACGTTCACTGTATGAAAAATACACACCATTCCGCCCCTGTCTGCGCTGAAATGATATTAGTGAGTATCGACGTATTCTGCCTTTCAATCAGTACACGGAAGTAAATTATCCTGTGTGATCTATTTTAATTGATATCGTTGGGCGTTGTTTATAATTTTCTTACCTACTTAAATAAATATATAATTACGATATAATGTAGCTGAATTTTGTGTTCATTTTTTTAAGAAGTTTCTTAACTTGGCTGTGTTTATTTTAGTTTCCAAACTAACATCCCCTCGTGCTCTCCTCCCATCAGGGGCAATTGCATTTATAGCTAAGACGTTATTTTCACGAAATTAATGTCCGCCTAAAAAAAGTTCCATACTTGACAAAAAAATATACAAACTCGCAAATTACAAACCACTTAACAGTGAGCAAAGTTAAAAATGCCCTCTGAATCACCCTTACCTATACACCTACCTAGTCCGTGGTAGAAGCCTCTGGATATCAAAAATATATTCATTGTGTTATATTCCATTCAAAAGACAGGTTTGTTTTTGATTAGCCTATTCGCTAAAACGGCACAGATTACTCGACGTCCTAAACTGGGGCTCATTAATCGATTTCTCCAAACTGAAAGGAACCGACCGACTTTCGAACCGAAAATATTAAGCAGCGGACGTGACACGGCAATCGGTCTCGCGCCGTCACATTCGGATTGTTGCTCTGCATTCTAATGCAAACAGATTTGAGGCCATTGACTCTCGCCGCGCTAATGTTTGCGTGAATGTGTTCTTTTACATATGAACTGAGCCAATTACAGCGACCGAAGCTGTAAGACGTGTATTTTATGCGATAAATGTATGTTTTTACTTTTTATGTCAAAACCTGACTCCGGTGAGTCCCGCTTCCAGATTAATCGACTTAACAACACATCACAGGCTCAACTACCGCTATCTTCACACGAGACGCTACCATGCATGTTTCAAAATCTATCTATATCTATTCACCAGAAAAATAAAAATAAATAGAAAATACGTGTTAATAGGTAGGTGGTTAGGTACATATGTTCAATATTTTCTGACAATTTAACTGACGGACTATGTAGTTTTTTTTTCCGAGAATCTACCCAATTCCTAAACGATCTTTGACGTATATCTAGTTCCCAATTCCTACTCAAGGTGCTATCCTGGTTTAGGTATTCTCATTCAGTATAAATTACAGCGACCGTCGGTTGTATTTACTCCATTACCCGGCGAGGCCGGGGCCCGTATCAACTATTTATAGTGTTTGAGGCGCTTCATAAATATGCAACGGTAGGCAGCCGCCTTGCCGACACCAGCTATTCAGAGCGGGCTGAAAGAATGGCGCAAGAGACAGATGCAAGCGGCCCAGGGTTGAAAAAATGATGTATGGGACAATTTAAGGATTGGGCGATATGTATTTAACCTCGTGAAACCTCGCGTACTTTATAAAGCACCAATTAACACTAAGAATAACAGCTGAATGTTCTTTATATTATAAGCACTGTGATGTGGGTAGAACGGGGTGAACAGAAGCACACGAAGATTGGGTTAAATCTGTTTAATAATTCGGTTGTATGAGTATATAGGTATAACATTTAGTTTTAATTATATGTGGTCTTCACGTAGATAATGTCGAATGACAATCTTAGGTTATATCCCTTATATGGTAGACATTCCTCCGTATATGGTATGGTATCCTATTACTAATCTTATATTTGAATATGATACTTTATTTCTTAAGTACTAGGTACATCTATTAAATAAACCACCATCTACAAGGAACGATGCAAGTCACATCAAAACACATCATTTAGTTCCATACTTATACCTAGCTGTTGCTATTCCTACTACGTATATTGGGTTTACAGCTGTTGGTTCTCCTTAAATAAATAAATAAATAAAAATAAGACGGAAACTCAAGCAAAATTATGTCAATATCTAATACATTTAAATTATATTGAATTGAGATAAAAACATTATTATCATCATCATCATCCCAGCCTATATACGTCCCACTGCTGGGCACAGGCCTCCTCTCAGAACAAGAGGGCTTGGGCCATAGTTCCCACGCGGGCCCAGTGCGGATTGTGAACTTCACACACACCTTCAAAAACATTATGTTGCCCTGTAATCAATACAATTTGATAGACAAAATCGGAATTCGTTTTTTGATGATTTTGTAATTAATATGAAGTTTAAGAATAAACATTTGATTACCGCCACAGTGACATTAATTCGTTTTTCATATCTCATCAATAACTGTTATTTCGGAAAGAAGCTAGGCCTTTCCCCGCTAGTCACCCCTCGCTTATCCCGCGGCCTGGGCTCCACGGTTGGTTAGGTGCAACGCGCCGTGCGTTACCTCACTCTGAACACAAACTTCGCGATGTACTTTCCAGTGCATTTTTTAGTGTATCCCTTTTGTAGGCCTCGTTTGTTTTTTGCAAACCATACTAGACATAGTTGTATGTACACAGGTACATTTTAATTACGCCGTATCTGCAAGTTACTTATTCATAATGAAAGAGAGAAAGGCAGTTTGGGTAATGAATGAAGAAGTAAATAAAGAGCTAGCTAAATTGTGCGGATTTTGCTAAGTTTGAAAAGGATGGAGAGATTAGCAGCTTTATTAAGTAAGCTTATGCTTATGCATTAAATCCTTGTTGACGTACTCGTATTGAATAATGTTTTGCTGAACTGAAATGAACTAAAAGAATGAAGAAGAAGATGAAGAAGTTCGTACCAATTTATCTTGCTATCTCAACTAGCTTACTGAAGTTAACTGAAGCTAATTGAGAAAGCAAGACAAATACGAACTTATCCGACAAAATACGATGGCAAACCATTATTCAATAGCTATATCTGTATGATGGTGTCGCTGCGAAATTTTACTAAAAAATTTGTAACCAGAGAGGATGACTCATCTGAAAGTTTTCAGAAAGGCTGTATGATTGTATTGAATATGAAGATTTTCGTTTAAAAGATTTTTCTTTTAAAGAACAGTACATGTGAAAAACTTTAGTAAATAACCTGTGTGTAGTAGATAAGTCGATGCTCCGTATTTGACGTATTTGTATTTGAAGTCCTAGGTATATCGATTCTGTGCACAGGCCATTTACTCGTACTTAAGTTTTACACCTAAGTTATGGATTTTGACTTTATTACTTAGGTAATTTATTAATAACTGTTTCTTTTCTTTCAGATTTTGGATTTTAATGGACATAATTTGAAGAAGAAGGTAAGTCAAAATGTTCAAATGTTCAAAGGTCCTCACTGAAAATCAGCGCCACGACTTGCCGTGGCATTATGCTGAGTGGGGACCTGTTTAGCATCATGTATGTCTTTATTTGTTCTGTTTGTTCCTATGTTTGTTTTTTATGGCGTTAAATAAATGTATTTTGTTTCTTTCTTTCTTTTCTTTCAAATACTTACCTACTAATTACATTTTATAGCTTTAATAATAAATATATTAACCTAAGTTGCAACTACTTAGTTATTATCTTTCATACTCGACTGTCCAATAAATTTGATGTGTGTTCCCTATTTAAAACTAGTAAGTGATTAATAAATATCATTTTCTAGATTTAAAAATACTACACCTCCTCGTTAATATTTAAGAGAAGTTTCCCTGCCGGCCGCGCGGCTGTGTTAGGTATTCGTTTGGAATATTGCTGTCTTTATCGCTCGTGACATAAGCGCTCGCAGCCGTCCCCCCCATGCCTTCCCCAACGACGTTGTAATTTCTATCGAGATAGCTGTAGGCTATGCAAGATTTGGGCGGTTGAATTTTGGGTTTCAATGTCCTCACATTATATACAAAGTATAGCACAGAAATCAATGATATTCATTATATTTTCTATGCCTGTGGTTTTTTTAGATTTTTGTAAAAATGTTTTATTAGTCTTTAGGTAATTCTCGTGCAAAGTTGACATCTTTTTTTTGTCGACTTTTGAGCTCCTGTAATTCTGATATTACACATTTATATGAAAATCAGAAAAACCACAGGCATAGATAATTACGTCTAGTCTATACTTACAAAATTTCATCTATTTCTGTTGCCTAGTTTTCAAATGAGACCTGGACTACGTTTATATGGAGAATGGAACGAAGAGACTTCTCTTAAAGATACGTTTTATATAGTAATCACGCGCTTCAGACCTAAAGTGACACTTTTGACACGAAAATGGTACCTATGTATTGCATGAATGTAGAAAATTGTAAAGTGGGTCTCAATTTTTAACCGACTTCAGAAAAAGAGGAGGTTCTCAATTGGACTGTTTTTATCCTCCATCGATATCCTCAGTGCTAGTGAAGTACCTAATTTAGATACTTCTTTAGGCGTTCGATATAAAGGTCATCAAAATCTACATGGTAACTTGATTGGATTTCATTCACATTTAAATTTTTACTAATATTTTTAAGACATTAGATAGATACCTACTTAAGACAAGTAAGGCTCATAATACCAGAGTTACATAACGACTGCTTACAGTTCTTGATTGATTCCTTTGTATTGCTTGACGCTGAACAAGGGCATAAAATATTGCTACCACATGAATATTGGTGTAAAAAAAGTGGCAATTATGTAGGATTGTAGCACTTGTAACTTTTATTAAATAGGGGCCAGGTCATCCGGCCATCTTGTTGGGGGTATCCATATCCATACTATACTGAAATTATAAATGCGAAAGTGTGTTGTGTGTTTGTCCGTCTTTCACGCCGTAACGGAGCGACGGATCGACGTGATTTTTGACATAGAGATAGTTTATGGGCCCGAGAGTGACATAGGCTACTTTTATCCCGGAAAAATGCACAGTTTCCGAGGGAACAGCGCGCGATTACCGAATACCACGCGGGCGGAGCCACGGGCAAAGGCTAGTAGTCTATATATATGGTATGGTTTAAAGTGACGTTAAATAAGTGTTATTTTTTTTTATAACTACATTTAATTAATGACGCACAATTCGTGCTTAAATCACGTGAGGATCATTTCACTTTACATGTAGGTAATTGTTATATTAAATAATATATTTTTAAATGCATACATTTAATTAATGACGCACAATATGCTAACCACTTGAGTCACGTAAGGACATGTAGCCGTAGAATATTTTTTTAAATACCTACCTACATTTACTTAACTGATGACGCACAATATCCTACTTAAGTCACGTAAGCACCATTTAACTTTACAATGTACCTAACCGTAGTGTTAAATAAATAATATATTTTTAAATACCTAAATTTAATTGATAACACAAAAATTTCGTGGTGTGATTGCCGTCAGCCATGAACAGTTGTTACTCGTACGTAACGTTACCGTTATTCCGCAAAATGGCCCATCGCCACCGCCATTTTCATCGTTTGCTTTCTGTCACGTGGAAAATGTGACTTAGTCGCGTGACGGTCTAAATATAAATGATTTGGTAAAAAAATTACATTAAAAAAAAACAAGAAACCCGACCGCCTTAAAAACTAAATAAGTCAAGTGGTGTGGGACTCTGTTCAGTAGATAATTTAAAGTTCAACAGTCGTGACCCATTACCTACTAATCATTTTTGAGCGTCACGATTTAAATGGGTGCCGACTGTTGAACTTTAAATTAGCTACTGAACAGAGTTCTACACCACTAGACTATTTTCTTCCTTTTAGTTTTTAAGGCAGCCGGTTTTTAGATTTTTTAAATTTAATGTTTTATTCATAATTTTGATATTTTTGTGAAAATGGTAGCTTACAAGTATAATAACCCATATACCTATATAGAATGGGCTAACTATTAGTTTTAATTTGATACACATATCGTTACAATTTTTTTTTCATTCCTCCGCCATTTTTTTTTTCTCAGACGCCATATTGAAATATTATATAGCCTATGTCACTCCGACAGTTATGACAAATCTAATAATACCTCATATGTTAAAATCCGTCCTGCCGTTTAGGCTGCAGCGAGGACCAAATAAATGGACATACATACCCACATACATAATACGTACATACATACATACGCTCGAAAAACAACTTTTGCTTATTTTAGGTGGTAGTTTGTGTTATTTTAATTATGAGTGAAAATCACGAAAGTTTTAAACATTAAATGCATGTTTATATTATTTTAAAAATTTTGTCTTGTTTGAGTACCTTATAAACCTGAAATGACATTATGTTTTAATGTTTATTTGGGCACAAACGGTACAATTTTACTTGCATATAATGTGCTTACATCTAACATTAACCAATAAAGATGCCATTATTAGTTAATACATAAATAAAAATTGGGTAAATTGGTTGGTATCTATTATAAACAAAAATATTCTACCAAACTGTCTTTATCTTATTAATGTCAACTTACAACAATTGACGCCACGCCGCGTCACTCCATTCACAAGGTTGACATCTCACCTGTCACTAACCTCAGCCTTTTACGATAATCATCGAAAACCCATTCACAAACCAGCAATTGTTCGATTTTAAATATCCGCCCCCGATCTCTAAAGGGTTGATAAACATATCAAAGGAGTTTTTTCCGCGGTTAGTTTGGACACCTGTTTTTTTAAACGAACAATAAAGAGTCGCTGGTTCTATTGTAGGTACAATCGAGCACAAACATCGATAATCGACAGATATCGATTCGTGAAAGGTAAGTCGATGCGAAGCCCTCCCGCGCTGAACGCGACAATGGTAAAGATGACAAGTGTATAAACGTCGAGTGATTTGAAAGGTATCAAGATCACAATAAAGTCACAATAAAGGCTTATGTGGTTTTGAATTAACTTGCTACGAAATTTGTCTGTATTGGAAGAATTTGGTTGAATAATTTATCCATGAAAAAGCTTTTTGTTGAATTAAATAAGTAAATAAATGAAGAGTCAATGTTAATAAATCGATGAGAATGCGTAGTTTTAATAAAAATATTACCTATATTTAAAACTTCCTCTAAACCTAAAAATCTAAAATATCCCAGTTTTTAGGGTTCCGTAGCCAAATGGCAAAAAACGGAACCCTTATGGATTCGTCATGTCTGTCTGTCTGTCTGTCCGTTCGTATGTCATAGCCACTTTTTTCCGAAACTATAAGAACTATACTGTTGAAACTTGGTAAGTAGATGTATTCTGTGAACCGCATTAAGATTTTTACACAAAAATAGAAAAAAAAAACAATCCATTTTGGGGGTTCCCCATACTTAGAACTGAAACTAAAAAATTTTTTTTCATCAAACCCATACGTGTATCTATGGATAGGTCTTCAAAAATGATATTGAGGTTTCTAATATCATTTTTTTACTAAACTGAATAGTTTGCGCGAGAGACACTTCCAAAGTGGTAAAATGTGTCCCCCCCCCCCTGTAACTTCTAAAATAAGAGAATGTTAAAACTAAAAAAATATATGATGTACATTATCATGCAAACTTCCACCGGAAATTGGTTTGACCAGATCTAGTAAGTATTTTTTAATTCGTCATAAATTGTAAACCGCAATTTACCTTTCATTCAATCAACTCAAATATAAAATAAATAAATAAATGTGTACGGAACCCTCGGTGCGCGAGGCTGACTCGCACTTGCCCGGTTTTTAAAGACTGTCTAAATAACTATCAAGCTTTATACAATTACTAACATATTGAGAAATACCGTCAGATAACTAAGACATGATTACAAATACAATAATATATACAGATGTAGTGAACAATGTTTTGTTGCCATTGTATTTTTTCGGAAAAGTTCGTATTTATCTTGTTTTCTCAACTAGCTTACTGAAGTTTACTGAAGCTCATTGAGATAACATGATAAATACGAATCTATCCGTTAAAATACGACTAAAAATACAATTACTAATTATTAGGATGGAATTTGCTGGAAATTCACATGCTAAAACGTCAATTTCTCAGTCAGCTCTACAAATGCGTATTTTCTGAAATACATATTCGTTTGTAGCTGAGTTCATTAATCTGCGAAATTTTTTAAATTGATTGACTGACGAATTTATCTAGCAAACAAACTTGACGGCCTTTTTTATCGACAGTTAACGCGTATCAATAACCCGTAAACATTTAAAGAACTCTAAACTACTCATAATGAACTTTGGTTGTTTTTTTATTGAAAACTTTTCTTATTAGGTAAGTCGATGTTTTGAAAATCGGTTTTAGTAGTTACCGACTATTGTTATGTGTATCGAAATTTGAAAAAAGGCCAAAGTTACGAAAATGTTATAAACTCGCAACATTACACCCACGGGAGTGAAGTTATCAATAAATCCCATCCTAATAGTAGTTGAATTCAGTTGAATCACATTGTACAGATGTATAATTAATTAACCTAAGAAATATTTTTTTAACATTACGAAAAAGTTTGGTTAAAAAAAATATTGTCATGAAAATAAACCCCACTTTCCATTTTTATACCATTCTGTTCGCTACAACAATACCCTTACAGCCGCTTTTATTTTGCTTTAATTTTATAGCATTTACTTAACAAAATAAACTCCCAAACTTACTAGAATTCCGCATAAAAAGGTATTCTTATAGTACCTAAAGGTATTCTTGTAGTTGAAATGCTTCAATCTCGTCGAGATTTCTTAAGAAAATTATTGCGCAATGAAAGGGTTATAGGTACTTTGATTACGCGACGCGAGTAAAATCGTGCATTACACTTAGCTTTACATTACGGGCTTGCGAAGTTATTGAGTTAAAATTAATCTATCGAGTGTCGTAATGTACAGCTACTAGCATACTTTCCCTTACCCAATGTAAGAGGCTTTAGGACTTGGTAAAACTTAATTTTCCTGTTACGTAAATCTCGTGACTTTTTTTAAGCAATGCTATTGTGCTTGTAAAAATTCTGAAATATCAACCAAGTTATTCTAGGGAAATATACCCGTTAAGTAAAATTTCGGAAATCCAATTCAACTGCTACTTATATTTAACGCTTCAGAATCGCGGGTAAAGGTTAGTTAAAATAATAAAACCCCAATTATAAATTTGGATTGAGGTGGCTGCGCCCCGCCGCGCTGTGGCCACGCACCGCAGCACGTGCCGCATCTGCTCCTGACGGCTGTGACAGAGTGCCGATTAGCCCGCTGGCTGTCTCCTGTGTTACGGCGAGATAAACAGGAGCCCTAGCCTAAGCAATGTAGATGATGAATCCTACTATTAAATACGTAAATGCGAAAGTTTTTAGGTATACTGTGTTTGTAGTATCCTGTCTTAAGGCGAGATAAAAATGGACTCCTAGCCTAAAGTACCTGATGTATATAGTGATGAATCCTACTATTACGTAAATGCGAAAGTTTGTTTGTTACCCTTTCACGCTAAAACAGCTGGACGGATTTGTATGAAATTTGGTATTTAAATAGCTGTACTGGATGTATGGAAAAACACTTAAGCTACTTTATATCCCAATACTTTATAATATTATAATGAGGTCGGAATAAAATATCAATATTTCTACCACTGGGATTAGAGACATGAAGTTTAGTGCGGGCGTGAAATATACGATATGATTTTTGTAACGCAGTGCATTTTTAAGTGGTAGTGGCCTATTGTTTTGACCTATTTAAACTCTCAAGCAGAGGATCGTGACTTCAAATTCGAGCTCGCATCTCACAGTTTTTCGAAATTCATGAGCGATATTATATTTGAAATTTACCACGAGGTTAAGGATAACATCGTGAGAAAACTTGCACAATCCCGTGAAGCAACTCAATTTTGTGTGTGAAGTTCCCAATCCCACTGAGCCCGCGTGGGAACTACGGCCCAAGCCCTCTCATTCTGAGAAGAAACCTGTGCTCAGCAGCGGAACGTAGGTATATTGGATAATGGACGATGGAGGTAATATTATTTTGTTCGCACAAGTTTACAATCTTACCTACTCTTATTTTTAAGAAAACGAAATTTACGTCCCTGCCTTGCCAAATGGACGGATAAAAAGAAACAGATGTTACGAGGAAGTAAACGGAGCTTAACTATTATTTATGAATATAGGTAAATAAGTATTTTCTTATCTATTTATATTATTCTATAAATATGCATCTGATTTAACCACAATAGGATTTCAAGTCCACATAAAACCTAGTCTTAACTTTATTTATTTTATAGGTATATATATAATGAATATAACGCCGTTGTAAAGTGTTCCTTACTGCCTTATAACAAGAGTGTCCCGTTACAGTGGCAGTCGTATACAGGGTGGTTGAATTGAATGCTGCTGGTGACAGGCGCGATAAAGTGGTGATTAGCCTGTCGCTGCCTCCCGCTCACTTCGCGTGGCTTTATGTGTCTTAGTGAGCATAGTGAGCCGTTTGCACGACCTTCAAGGTCTGACCAAACGATGAGTAAGTTTATCGGATAGTTGACGGATGACTTTATCGGGTGGCTTTGCTCCCGTAAAAGAATAAAAAAATGCCTAGCTATCTAACTTAAAGTGGTTTCCAAAAATCCCTACTTACTTATACATAATTGGTGGGCCACTTACCTGCGAAAAAATTTGGTAGGTACGTAGATGACATAATATCTGGAATATCACAAAGGTTATTTCTCATCCCGATATTCTTACGGGATCGGGATAAATCTTGAAATCTCTAGCGCTGGACTTAGGGTCATGTGGCTCGATTCTTTTTTATTAACCCCCGATGAAAAATATCTCAAAAATGGCTGAACCGATTTTGATGAAACATGTCTAAGAACCATCGCTAGAAAACCTGCTTTCAAATAAAAAAACTGCATTCAAATCGGTCTAACCGTTTAAGAGCTACGGTGCCACAGAAAGACAGACACACATAGCGGTCAAACTTATAACACCCCTCTTTTTGCGTCGGGGGTTAAAAATTAAGCAATCCAGTGGAAAACTAGTTCTTAAGGCGCCCACGCTACTGCTACTTATTGTATAGTTTAGTTTATTTATTCACTCAACATAACAATTACATTATAAATACATTAAGTCAGATTATATAAGAACTTATGCTGCTATGGAATTATACATTGACGCAATCTAAATAAACGAAATATTATCCAAGGAAATAACTCCTTAGAATAAATTAGATTAGATACCTACCTACCTCACCTCATCAAACCCCGGTAACTAGTTTAGTTCGTACTCCGACGAACCAATCTAATTTGATAAAATCAAAATTCCGGACGACCAACTCCGAGAGAAACAATTTGCAAACTCTCAAGCCAACTCGCCGAATAGTTTATCTAGGCGACGCGGCACAAACATAGCCGAGGAGCAAAACAAGCAACTCGTGACACCTACCTACCGCTACACAGATCCGTGTCCTTAAACTGTAGCTGCATCTCTCTCGCGCTAAGAAAATGAAACGGACCAATGAGGGGGTGGGGTGACACGCATTTCCGGGCTCGGCTCCAATCAGCTGCTAGAACAAAGGAGTCGCGATAGCTACTCATTTATAAGTAGCTACCAAGGGACTACTACAAGTGTACTGTTTCTAAGTTCACACACGGCCACTCGACACACACAGGGATGATTTTTTTACCTGCGTTTTTGTGTGCGCCGTTGCGTTTGTGTGGCGACGTCTAGCCGCGGCCGTGGCCGGGCGATCACTTGGCTGGCGGAGTTGCGAGCGAGTCGGTAATGGCTGGAATATATCGACTCGAGACAGCCTCGCGCACTGTGGCTTGTAAGTTAAGTACACTAACTGACGCGAATGAGGAAGTCCACTGAGTACGCGTTGAGTTCATTGTACTCGAGCAGCATCAACAACTTATGTAGATGCATAGGGTGTGTTAAGGGTTTTAAGAGTAGGTGGATGATGCGTGCCTGCAAGTAAGCTACTGATTAAAAAACAATAATATAATACAATAACTCTTTATTGCACACCAATACAGTAAACAGTACAGAAAACACAAGTTTATACATAGGATTTCTAAGGTAAGCATAGGCGGCCTTATCGCTTCAGAGCGATCTCTTCCAGGCAACCTTTACAATGGACAGAAATAAGGAATACATTTTAGCAGGTGGTGCAATTTACAGTAGATTAGAGCACGAAACGTATAATTATTGTCCAGTTACGACTTCTCCGCGAGGCTGTCAAATATCTCTATGCAAAAATTTTGTACGGATTCCAAAATCTTTCCAAAAAAATAAAACGAGAGGTATTATCCTGAACGACATCCTGTTACGGCTTATTTCTCCTCTCGACTTCCAGAATCCTTACGTCGTTAAAGGTACATTTTTCTTTCGCAGTCCTCATGTGACGTACCTACCTGCCGTCCCAAGGACCTTTCCGCCGCGTTTTGTAATCAAAACTGAGTCGTCCATGTTCGTAACAAAGTTGGGAATGTAATAATTTAAGTGTAACACGCCCTGTAAGACTACAATTTGACTATCACGAATTTCCTGCGTCTGTACGTGCAGGGCCGAAACGTTTGAAGATGCTGTCCTGTAATAAGGTGGAATGGGTCGTGTTGTTTGTTTGTAGAGTTTGTTTTAGTTTGGAGGGTGGGGGTTGGTGAGAAACAAATCTGCGTAAGGTACGGGTGTCGAGTAACTCGTGTTCTTACCCTCCTTTGTTGGGGCCGGAAGAGTGCGCTAGAATTACATGCTCGACTCTGATGTGCGCTTATTTTTTACGGCGCTATATTGTGTTTGTTGGCAGTGTAGTTATACAGTTCAGCGGCGGAGAAACGACAGGCGAGGAATGGCTTGAAACTTATTACGTGACTTTAAAATTAAGAGTTCACTCAGGCAGTTTTAATCAGTACTGTTAGTAAAACACTTCTTTTAGTATCTACCAACTTGCACATTTTTCATGGCAACTAAATGTAAAACTAAAGGAATTAAGCAAATCTGAAAGATTGTTCTTACTATGCCACAATAATAACAAGTGTATTGCAGTCATATTTATTTTCTACGTCTGAAAAAGTCATAATAAAAACTAGACTTAAGAAAATATATCGGCTTTCATAATAAATAATTCAGGAGCGGAGGTGAGCGGACGGGCAGTATTCCTTCGGGCTCATTGGCCCGCTCGTGCGCCGCCCGCATACTGATCCCGGCTAAATAACTCCGCCAACTATTTTACACAAAACCAGGGGCCATAATTAAAGTCCAGGCGAAAACGGGGAAAATCAAACGCCTTATCTGACCGGCGAGAAAAGCGTTTCTTCGCTGAATAGTTCGCTGAGTCGGGCGCGAGTGAGCGGAATAAATAATTATTGCTCCAATCTAAAGTTGCCGCTTGTAGCACTGCGGTTCTTTGGCCAGCGAGATAATGAACATAGTTTCAATTGGTTGCGTCTCAAGTTGGGAACGCGCAAAGGAAGATTACGTTTCTTAATCTTGTTTAGACGCGACTAAGTTTTCGTATTAAAAAATAAATGATTTTACCTTGAACATTTGTGTGGCTTTCCCACCATTCCCCACTCATCATCATCATCATCATATCAGCCGTAGGACATCCACTGTTAGACATAGGCCTCCCCCATAGACCTCCAGTTGCTTCGGCTGGAAGCGGCCTCCATCCACTATGAACCCACGGCTTTAACCAGGTCATCCGTCTATCTCGTTGGCGGGCGTCCTACGCTGCGCTTGACGATCCACGCTCTCCATTCGAAAACTTTTCGGCCTTAATAAGTATTACACACGACTTTAGTAAGTACCTATTACAAAACACAACACAAACATATACCTACGTACAAAACCATCTACCACGTCTACTTAACACATATTTTTCTATATCTAATCAACTAACACTTACAAAGTAGATAAGTAAAGGAAAATAGGTACCTACTCTGTTAAAGCGAAGGTCCCTTTAAAATAAGTTCAAGCATTTCACGCACGTCCTCACCGATCCGCCAAATTCGTGGCTCGACATCCCAAAATCAATAATCATAAGGAAATACAATTCACTTTCACGGTGTCTGAAACTCTGAAATAAACCATTCTTTACATTGAAAGGGGAATAATCTCGCTGTAGCAGCGGGGGCTTAATCAGAATCCGTGAATTGCTTTAAATCGGGGAAAACGCAGGAAATATCTTTTGTGTGGCAATTTCCCGTGCGTGGAGCTAATGCGCTATCGGCGCGTAATGACTTCCTTAATTAATTCGCGATATTGCCTCGCGCCTCGGGTTCGCTGGGCCTTGCGTAAGGGCCTCTAACGGGGTACGTACGGGCACTGAATTAAGAATGAGAGCTATAGAAATGTCATATGAGCTTAAAAGGCGACCACGCATACGGCTAAAAAAGTTTAGCTATAAATATTTTTCTACTTCTACACTATTATATATGATATCCTTATCACAAACACAAATATAAGACTTGAAAGAAACTAGAGAGTTGCAGGGTAAAAACAAAGTTTATTGTTCACGAGTAGTTAACACAAGAATGAATTGTAATAACAAGCACTTCAAATATCAATAAAAATGCTGTAAAAAATACTTTTACAGGTTACTGCACAGTTATTGCAACAAATAGCATGCAAATTTTTCTTTCAATAAAAATTAAACAAATTTAAAACTATAATGTGCTCGCCTTCAAAACCAAGATCAGATCCGGCAAGCTAAGGCAGTCTTACATAACTGGCACATGCTTCCTATTTACCTAGTGGTAACTAAGCTCGCAATACCCGATCGAACAGAGGGCCGCGTTGCTATGGCGGCGGCAGTAAGAAGTTATTTTAAGGGGAATATTACGCGACATCAGAGGCTTATCTTTACGGCAGGTGTTCCGACCCTCCGCGACAAATTTACGAAATATGCCGAGACTTATGCGGATCACGAGAATGTCGGTGCAGTTAGTGCTGACAATCTCAGGCAGGAGTTTTAGCGTTCGTTGCACCCACAAAACTAATATCAGAAATAGCAATATCAAACGAGGTAAAAACGCAAGGCCTATGGCTAAATAGGCATAATATTTCCCTAGCTCAGTTTGTATATACAAACAGGGTTCGATTTCACTGTAAATAGGTATGTATGTTGATACAGCCCAGGAAACTCGCGTACTAGGGTGGAACATTTTCACTTGTCACTTTGACTAAGATTTCTTTGGCAAATGTATGGAATGTCAACATGAGCACAAAGGTTCCACCCTGGTTCGTGATTCAGTTTCCTTGACGTACCCGTCATAATTGACTAAAAGCTTTAAAAACATAAAACGAATACAAACTCCTACAATTCGATATGGTTTCACGGGATACCCGTAAAAGTAACAAATTTGGAGTTGAAATAAAAAATACAAAAAGACTCCAAAAAACCAATCATTAATTGATTGTTAGTAGCGACATCTCTTGTCTGGGTGAGCGGTTGGTTCCGAAAGAGTGTGACGTCTCTCGATGAGAGCGGAACATAGATGTCGCTAGTGCTGCTGCATAAGTAGCGTAGTAGAAATAAGCAACCTGAGATATGTATGCATAGGAAAAATTCGTGTCTAGATTCCTGTCCAGCGGTGGTGTAGGGGTTATAATAGCACGCAGCACGGATTGCTGAGGACCTGGGTTCGATTCCCAGCGCTGGTCTCTTTTTCTGGTTTTTCTGTGCATCCATGTCTCAGTTTGTATTTCCTTCTCATTACATTATACAGGGTAAAATTTAGTGCATCAGGACACCAGGAAGAAGTCAAATCAAAAAACTACGTATAAGTCAACCAATTTGATTCCTAGGCCACCACAGAAGCTTGTCATTGTGACATTTTACGTCATCCGATAAGCATTGCTATAGACAAACCAAAATTATTTACTATGGTAAAGTTCAATATAGTGGCCTAGAAATCAAATCGGTTGACTGTACAGTGTTGAAAATTAAAACGAGCACAAGAGTCACTTTCGTGCTGTTGTTTTCAGAGTCAGAATAGCTCTAATGATTGCTGACCTCGGGAAAAAATGACATGGCACTGAA
>NC_133474.1:7281478-7291017 GCF_025370935.1 Choristoneura fumiferana
AATTATAATTTATTGAATCAGGCGTTACTTTGCGGAGGTCCATATCAATGAACTAAAATAATTTCCTTGCTCACCCGCGACCTTACGATAGCTAAGCTTATGCAAAATATGCGTGTTCATGCAGTTCCTCCACCTCCACACTGTAAGAACACACACAAATCACACAAACCCATCTATCACCACCACCACACTACACTGACGCGTTTCGAACTCAACAGAGCTCATCTCAGAGTGACACAACCGTACACCATGCTACCAGTTGTTAGACTAACGAACCACAACCACCGTTTTAACTTGTCACTGTAACTCCCAAGTACCCACATACGTTTCATGAAACAAAACAAACTACCACAAATTATTAATAAATTTTTTTAACCGTCCTTCAAAACTACCTTGATTTTTTATTTATTTACTGTCAAGGCATGTTTTTATTAACTACCATTGCTGAAATTAGATCCAAGCCGTAGCAAGGGAGATGAAACTAAATTTACCTGCTCATTAATAATAGACCCCATACTGTTGTATCTAATTATCTCCATGCATTCTAAAACATCGAGACGAACCCCTTGCCACAATAATGTAACACTTCATACGAATCGGAGTCCGATAAAGAATGATTTAGTTCCAAAATGTTTGGCAAAATTCGACTTATCAGGATGCTCATTCCTATATGCCGAAACATGCTCTTTAAATCTAGCATTAAAACTGCGTCCTGTCTGACCAACATATACTTTACTGCAGTCATTACAAGTGAGCTTGTATACACCCGATCTAGTTCCTTTATCTACCTTCTCTTTGTGGTTACAAAGTTTAGAGTACAAAGAGTTGTTAGTCTTAAAGGCTACCTTAACATTGTTTGATTTTAAAATACCACAAATTCTATCAGACAAACGACCAACGTATGAAATGCTACACCTATATTTGTTAGAAGACTGCGATGGTAACACGGCGTAAAGCATGCTATTCACTATCCGTGCCTGCTTCTTCTGAACCAAACTATTGACCATTGATTTAGTATAACCATTCGACAACGCTATCTGATAAATAGTATTTAACTCTAAATCAAAATCTTCCCTAGAAAGAGGTACAGTTAACAATCTATGTACATAACAATGAAAAGCTGCTAATTTATGCTGCCACGGGTGATTAGACAATGCTGGTATCACGGCATCTGTGTACGTGGGCTTTCGGTAAATTTTGAACTGGTGTTTATTATTAAATCTAATAATTGTCAAATCCAAAAAGTTTAACGAAAATTTTTCTTCTAATTCTTTTTTAAATTTTATTTTAACATGTTTGTTATTTAAACCATTCACAAACAAGTCGAGCTGTCTCATACTTCCCCTCCAGCACAGAATTAAATCATCAACGTACCTATAATAATACACAATATTATTATTACCCACTATGTACCTATTTTCAAAGTAATCCATAAAAATATCTGCCATTAATGGACTCAGAGGTGATCCCATTGCTAAACCATCACTCTGTAAATAATACTGTCCATTAAACCGGAAATAATTTTGCTTCATGCATAAAGTACCAAATCAATTAACTCACAAATCAATCTCACAACTCCCAGGATGTAAACGCTTCCTTTCCAAATGGTTTTTAAGAATAACTATTGTCTCACTATATGGTACATTAGTAAATAAACTATCTACATCTAAAGAAAGCAATGTTGCGTTAGGCGGAATGCTGTAATCTTTAATTTTGCTAACTAAATCCGAACTATTCTTCAAAACTGTATGATGGGTTAAAAGAAGATTTTACACGAATAACACTATTTAATTTCCTTGCCAATTTATATGCTGGAGCACTCACATATGAGACAACTGGACGAACTGGCACATTATCCTTATGAATTTTAGGCAATCCATACAGAATTGGTGCCTGCGGATTCATAGGTATAACAAAACTCTTTTGTTGTTCGGTTTCAAAGGTAAATTGAGATTTTTTAACAAGCTTCTTTAATTCATTATGAAACGTTATTGTAGGGTCCTTTTGTAAAACTGTGAAACCATCGGAGACACAAAACTTTTTGATTATATTGGCTTCTTTCTAAAAAACAATACAATTACCCTTATCAGCCTTGAAACAACCAAATCATTGTCATGCACTTTGCGTTGAACGGATCGCAAAGAATGTAATTCCGTTACATTGGCAACACACTCTGTAATATTTGTATTTTTAAGTGTATTCGCCACCAAAACTTTGTCTCTAAATCACCGCTGTTACTCACAATTGCAACTTCTGATCTACCCAAACCTCCAATATTTTCTGATTTAATTTAGAGGGTAGATTATACTTCAAACCTTTTTCCAATAATTTATTTTCACCAATAATTTTATTGCCTAAAATTCATAAGGATAATGTGCCAGTTCGTCCAGTTGTCTCATATGTGAGTGCTCCAGCATATAAATTGGCAAGGAAATTAAATAGTGTTATTCGTGTAAAATCTTCTTTTAACCCATCATACAGTTTGAAGAATAGTTCGGATTTAGTTAGCAAAATTAAAGATTACAGCATTCCGCCTAACGCAACATTGCTTTCTTTAGATGTAGATAGTTTATTTACTAATGTACCATATAGTGAGACAATAGTTATTCTTAAAAACCATTTGGAAAGGAAGCGTTTACATCCTGGGGAGGTTTGTGAATTAATTGATTTGGTAACTTTATGCATGAAGCAAAATTATTTCCGGTTTAATGGACAGTATTATTTACAGAGTGATGGTTTAGCAATGGGATCACCTCTGAGTCCATTAATGGCAGATATTTTTATGGATTACTTTGAAAATAGGTACATAGTGGGTAATAATAATATTGTGTATTATTATAGGTACGTTGATGATTTAATTCTGTGCTGGAGGGGGAAGTATGAGACAGCTCGACTTGTTTGTGAATGGTTTAAATAACAAACATGTTAAAATAAAATTTAAAAAAGAATTAGAAGAAAATTTTTCGTTAAACTTTTTGGATTTGACAATTATTAGATTTAATAATAAACACCAGTTCAAAATTTACCGAAAGCCCACGTACACAGATGCCGTGATACCAGCATTGTCTAATCACCCGTGGCAGCATAAATTAGCAGCTTTTCATTGTTATGTACATAGATTGTTAACTGTACCTCTTTCTAGGGAAGATTTTGATTTAGAGTTAAATACTATTTATCAGATAGCGTTGTCGAATGGTTATACTAAATCAATGGTCAATAGTTTGGTTCAGAAGAAGCAGGCACGGATAGTGAATAGCATGCTTTACGCCGTGTTACCATCGCAGTCTTCTAACAAATATAGGTGTAGCATTTCATACGTTGGTCGTTTGTCTGATAGAATTTGTGGTATTTTAAAATCAAACAATGTTAAGGTAGCCTTTAAGACTAACAACTCTTTGTACTCTAAACTTTGTAACCACAAAGAGAAGGTAGATAAAGGAACTAGATCGGGTGTATACAAGCTCACTTGTAATGACTGCAGTAAAGTATATGTTGGTCAGACAGGACGCAGTTTTAATGCTAGATTTAAAGAGCATGTTTCGGCATATAGGAATGAGCATCCTGATAAGTCGAATTTTGCCAAACATTTGTTGGAACTAAATCATTCTTTATCGGACTCCGATTCGTATGAAGTGTTACATTATTGTGGCAAGGGGTTTCGTCTCGATGTTTTAGAATGCATGGAGATAATTAGATACAACAGTATGGGGTCTATTATTAATGAGCAGGTAAATTTAGTTTCATCTCCCTTGCTACGGCTTGGATCTAATTTCAGCAATGGTAGTTAATAAAACATGCCTTGACAGTAAATAAATAAAAAATCAAGGTAGTTTTGAAGGACGGTTAAAAAATTTATTAATAATTTGTGGGTAGTTTTGTTTTGTTTCATGAAACGTATGTGGGTACTTGGGGAGTTACAGTGACAAGTTAAAACGGTGGTTGTGGTTCTTTAGTCTAACAACTGGTAGCATGGTGTACGGTTGTGTCACTCTGAAGATGAGCTCTGTTTGAGTTCGAAACGCGTCAGTGTAGTGTGGTGGTGGTGATAGATGGGTTTGTGTGATTTGTGTGTGTTCTTACAGTGTGGAGGTGGAGGAACTGCATGAACACGCATATTTTGCATAAGCTTAGCTATCGTAAGGTCGCGGGTGAGCAAGGAAATTATTTTAGTTCGTTGATATGGACCTCCGCAAAGTAACGCCTGATTCAATAAATTATTTAAAATCGGCATGCGTAGCCGTGCAGGCACGTTTATATCTTAAATTAACTAAGCAACATCGTCTAGCTGTTCAAAATATTTGGTTTAATCAACAATGTAAACGTTTGAATGTTGTACCTAATTATATTCAATTCCGTTGTTATAATACCAGTATAGCTGCAAAAATTGCAATGGAGAGGGCTAAGAAAATTTGGTTAAATGAAGAGTCGCGTAGTTGGTTTCGTGTTAGAGATAATTTAAAGTTACATCTTAAAATTTTGCAGTCTGAGCTTACTTATAAATTACATAAAATTGAGTTCGATTGTTTGGATGAAAAAGCCCGAATATTTGCTTCAGTGGACGCTCATAAAAAGTATTTAACTCAATGTAAAAAGTTGCGTTGGCTTACGGGACGTAGATCACATTCTTTTTATTCTTTCAACAATAATAACCGGGAATCTAATAACGGTCATACTTTCTACCCTCGTGTTAAAAATCTTACTAATGTAGAATTTTCGGACGGTGAAAATAAATTATTGGAAAAAGGTTTGAAGTATAATCTACCCTCTAAATTAAATCAGAAAATATTGGAAGGTTTGGCGGTAGATTCAGAAGTTGCAATTGTGAGTAACAGCGGTGATTTAGAGACAAAGGTTTTGGTGGCGAATACACTTAAAAATACAAATATTACAGAGTGTGTTGCCAATGTAACGGAATTACATTCTTTGCGATCCGTTCAACGCAAAGTGCATGACAATGATTTGGTTGTTTCCAAGGCTGATAAGGGTAATTGTATTGTTTTTTTAGAAAGAAGCCAATATAATCAAAAAGTTTTAGATGTAATTCAGGGAGATGGTTTCACAGTTTTACAAAAGGACCCTACAATAACGTTTCATAATGAATTAAAGAAGCTTGTTAAAAAATCTCAATTTACCTTTGAAACCGAACAACAAAAGAGTTTTGTTATACCTATGAATCCGCAGGCACCAATTCTGTATGGATTGCCTAAAATTCATAAGGATAATGTGCCAGTTCGTCCAGTTGTCTCATATGTGAGTGCTCCAGCATATAAATTGGCAAGGAAATTAAATAGTGTTATTCGTGTAAAATCTTCTTTTAACCCATCATACAGTTTGAAGAATAGTTCGGATTTAGTTAGCAAAATTAAAGATTACAGCATTCCGCCTAACGCAACATTGCTTTCTTTAGATGTAGATAGTTTATTTACTAATGTACCATATAGTGAGACAATAGTTATTCTTAAAAACCATTTGGAAAGGAAGCGTTTACATCCTGGGAGGTTTGTGAGTTAATTGATTTGGTAACTTTATGCATGAAGCAAAATTATTTCCGGTTTAATGGACAGTATTATTTACAGAGTGATGGTTTAGCAATGGGATCACCTCTGAGTCCATTAATGGCAGATATTTTTATGGATTACTTTGAAAATAGGTACATAGTGGGTAATAATAATATTGTGTATTATTATAGGTACGTTGATGATTTAATTCTGTGCTGGAGGGGAAGTATGAGACAGCTCGACTTGTTTGTGAATGGTTTAAATAACAAACATGTTAAAATAAAATTTAAAAAAGAATTAGAAGAAAATTTTTCGTTAAACTTTTTGGATTTGACAATTATTAGATTTAATAATAAACACCAGTTCAAAATTTACCGAAAGCCCACGTACACAGATGCCGTGATACCAGCATCGTCTAATCACCCGTGGCAGCATAAATTAGCAGCTTTTCATTGTTATGTACATAGATTGTTAACTGTACCTCTTTCTAGGGAAGATTTTGATTTAGAGTTAAATACTATTTATCAGATAGCGTTGTCGAATGGTTATACTAAATCAATGGTCAATAGTTTGGTTCAGAAGAAGCAGGCACGGATAGTGAATAGCATGCTTTACGCCGTGTTACCATCGCAGTCTTCTAACAAATATAGGTGTAGCATTTCATACGTTGGTCGTTTGTCTGATAGAATTTGTGGTATTTTAAAATCAAACAATGTTAAGGTAGCCTTTAAGACTAACAACTCTTTGTACTCTAAACTTTGTAACCACAAAGAGAAGGTAGATAAAGGAACTAGATCGGGTGTATACAAGCTCACTTGTAATGACTGCAGTAAAGTATATGTTGGTCAGACAGGACGCAGTTTTAATGCTAGATTTAAAGAGCATGTTTCGGCATATAGGAATGAGCATCCTGATAAGTCGAATTTTGCCAAACATTTGTTGGAACTAAATCATTCTTTATCGGACTCCGATTCGTATGAAGTGTTACATTATTGTGGCAAGGGGTTTCGTCTCGATGTTTTAGAATGCATGGAGATAATTAGATACAACAGTATGGGGTCTATTATTAATGAGCAGGTAAATTTAGTTTCATCTCCCTTGCTACGGCTTGGATCTAATTTCAGCAATGGTAGTTAATAAAACATGCCCTTGACAGTAAATAAATAAAAAATCAAGGTAGTTTTGAAGGACGGTTAAAAAATTTATTAATAATTTGTGGGTAGTTTTGTTTTGTTTCATGAAACGTATGTGGGTACTTGGGGAGTTACAGTGACAAGTTAAAACGGTGGTTGTGGTTCTTTAGTCTAACAACTGGTAGCATGGTGTACGGTTGTGTCACTCTGAAGATGAGCTCTGTTTGAGTTCGAAACGCGTCAGTGTAGTGTGGTGGTGGTGATAGATGGGTTTGTGTGATTTGTGTGTGTTCTTACAGTGTGGAGGTGGAGGAACTGCATGAACACGCATATTTTGCATAAGCTTAGCTATCGTAAGGTCGCGGGTGAGCAAGGAAATTATTTTAGTTCATTAATACAATTATATTAAATAGGTAATAAATTGTGCGTGTGTGTGTGTGAGTGTGCGTGTGTGTGTGTGTGTGTGTGTGTGTGTGCGTGTGTGTGTGCGTGTGTGTGTGTGTGTGTGTGTGTATGTGTGTGTGAATTTATGTGTGCTTTATGATGGTTGAGATGTGACGGTTTTTCCTAAGTAGTATCAAGTAATAGGCCACCAAAAACAAACAAGTTAAAATTTGTTCAAGAAATGAACTATATTTTAAAACAAGTTCCGCCCATTGATAATGTTATTATAATAGGAGATATGAATTTGGATTTATTATGCGACGACTCGAATATGACTATTTCTAAATATAAAACCATGTTGTGTGAGCACGGCCTCCAATGTGCAATACCGGAAACTGAGATCGGTGCGGTATGCACTGTGTGACAAGCTAGTAATGGAAAAATTAAAACTAATTAACTGGGCGGATTTATCAACTATAGAAAGTCCATTACTTTTATATGAAAAACTGTGTGATTTTTGGCAGTATTTATAAAGAGGCATTAATTGAAGCTAAACAAATAACTCAAAGAAAATTGCAACCATGGGTACGTAAAGATCTAGCAAAAAATATTTGAGCACAGAGATGAATTGTTTTAAGCATGGAAATTTAATCCTAAAAGTATGAAGTCTAGAATTAGAATATACCCGGTTTAGAAAATAAAGTAAATAAAGTTATAAATGCTGCAAGATAAGTATAGACAAAGCGAAATAAATAGGTGTGAAGGCGACTTTAGGAAGATATGGAATAACATTAATGGGTGGCTGGGTAGAATTAAGGGTAATGTTGATAGTACGATAATGAATATTGGGGGAAAACAGATAGTGTGCAAAACATATGTAGTAATTTTTCTCAACTTTTACACGGGAAGTGAGAGACATAAAACATAATTGTAATCAAAAAAAAATATGCCGTGATTCGTATGTGAAAGTAAACCGATGTTTCTTTTAGATACAGGAGGTTAGTGGCTGGTGATGTTGAGAAGATTATTGACAGCTTGAGTTGCAGGAAAGCACCTGGCATTGATGAGATCAGGATCCAGGATATAAAATATGTAAAATCGGATACGAGTATAATTTAAGCAAACTTTATTTACATGTGTATGAAAAAGTTTTGTACCCGATCAATTAAAAAATCTTTAATTAGACCTATATTCAAACAAGGCAGCCATTTGAATTACACGAATTATAGGCCAATTGCTATACTACCAGTTATAAATAAGATTGTGGAAAAAATTGTAGTAGGACAAATAAGTACATTCTTGGAACATCAGAATGTATTGTCGCCGGCGCAGCACGGCCTCCGTAAGGGGCGCAGTACTGCGACGGCCTTGACCTGCTTCTCGAAAATATGTAACACTGGTCTCGGCGGCGGGCGGCAGGTTCTCGTGGTATTTATAGACTTCAAAAAAGCATTCGACACCATGACCTCCTGCTTCAGGCCATGGATGAGTGTGGCATCAGGGGACCCATGAACCAGTGGTTCCGTGAATATTTAACGAACCGAACCTTAAGAACCGTCATAAATGGGAAGACAGGTTCCGAAGTAGAGGTAAGCCTTGGCGTGCCGACCAGATCGGTTTACGGACCTATTGGATATATCATGCATGTGAACAGTGTGTCGAATGTTGTCCAAAACTGCCAAGTTTATATGTACGCCGGCGAGGATGTGCTGATATAGTGAGCAAGGTGCAGGAGGATTTTTGTAAACATAACGAAGTGGGCTCATGACAATGAATATTCTAAACATCAGTAAAACAAAGTGCATGCATCTGTTTTCACCATACAATAAAAAAGCAAAAGATGTCAAGATGATCAAGCGATATTAATATTATAGGACACACATACAATTGCCTGCACAAAAATAAGCAAACTGTATATGTAGTGAGACTGGAGGTCGTTGATAGTTTGAGATATCTCGGTTTGACTATTGATAGACATTTTAATTGGAACTGTACTACACATTATCAAGTCTGTAATAAATTAAGGTCAATTTTGGGGTCAATTTTATTATCTAAGTAGAATAGTAAATAAACGCACCCTGCATATTTGTTTACCATGGCACTCGCTGACTCGTTGCTGAGCTATGGGCAGAATTGCTATGGACTTACTTTTAAGACATATTTAGATAGGATAAAACAGCTACAGATAAGACTAATAAAATATTTAGTAGGTAAAGACATAAAGAGTAAATATAGAAAAAACTATGATGAACTGTTCTCAGTTTATAAAATTCCCCCTGTACATTGTAAGACTATATACCTAAATATCCTAGAAACTTATTATAGTGAAGAATATAAAATACAAAGCCACAAAAAAACGTCACTTTACCAGGTCTTCTAACAGGAAATTACTGTTTGGACAGGAAATTGCTTGTTGTACAGGAAATTACTGGGGATTGCAGATGCGTTGCCAACCTAGAGGCCTAAGATGGGATACCTCAAGTGCCAGTAATTTCACCGGCTGTCTTACTCTCCACGCCGAAAC
>NC_133474.1:7294257-7317730 GCF_025370935.1 Choristoneura fumiferana
GTCTATTTTTGTTAATTATGGCCCGATTTACATTAACTTTCCTATTTTGTAGTGACATTAGTAATGTGTCTTGTAGTTAAGTGTTTTTTTGAATTCATTCTATTGAATTGGTGGTTTGGCAGTATTTGTAAAAAATGAAATTTGGGGTGGATGTTCCCTCCCGGAGGGGCTGCTTGTTCCGCGGAACAACTACCCAACGAACCCTTCAATGTTACCTACCTATAAATTTTTAAGACCATTTTTATTTATTTTAGGATGCGTACCTACAACGAAAGTCAGATAGAGGGAAAACCTTCCGAAACATTACTGCGTCAAGCTGCAAATGCTATCAATGAATGAAGGAAGGAAAGTAAAAAACAAGTCGTACGTCGATTTGTTAATAATGAAAGCCGGTTAAAGATCCTTCCCTACAGGGATATAAATGCAGGACAGTATTTACGATGGAACAAGAGAGAAACAGCTATAATAGTGGACTACATTTAAAGTGTTCCCATATACTTCGGCTTGCTGCAGGAGAGGTGCGAAAACTCGCATATGAATGTGCTTGTAAATTTTAATTTGAACAATATTCCCTTCGTGGCACAGAATCGTGAAGCTGGTGCTGACTGGTTCTGGATTTATTTGCAGATTTGTTTATCTGCAATTACTAGTTATGTTTTTTTAAAGTTAGTTTTTGTATTATAAGGATTTCTAACTTGATGAATGCCAATATGACTTAAAGTTAAAGAATGCGTTATTTGGAGTTTTCAGTGTTTTTTTTTGTTTTTAAAGTTCATTCAATTTTAAATCTGACAGTAATAAATACATACATATCATAAATCTGTTCCTGTAAGTGATAGATCTCAATTGTTAGTTAATTTGATAAAAAAATTATCTGAAGATTACCAGTTATGTTATTTTTTAAAATATTAGTTATGTATCTTACAAGATTTTTAACCTGATGAATGTCAAATATGAATTAAATTTTAAAAGTGGTTATTTGGAGTTTTTCAGGTTTTTTTTGTTATTTTTGAAGTTTCAGTTTGCATCTGAGAGAAATATAATATACAAAACATATTTAAATCCGTTTAATGATTGTTTATTAACGAAAACAATTTATTTCCCACGTTATATTTTTCATAATCTAGCGGAACAATTTTTACTCACGGGATGGAACAACTCGCCCAAAGCGGGGCTGAAAGTTCACTCCGAAATTTGTAAAAAAAAATCTGTTAAAAAAATAACTACTGAGATATTGGCCCAATCACTATAATATTACAAAAAACCGATACAACTCTTTGATATTTCCACATATCAAAATGCATCCTATCATTTTCATAATGAAATTCCATGTTATTGGAAAACGGGCACTTGCAGCCCCCAATCCCATTACGTGTTATGACTGAGTCTCCGTTGGTATTACATATTTAGTTATGTAGTCAGTAAGCATCACTTTGTATGTGCTAATATTAAAAAAATAAATAAAAAAAGATTTAAAAATAAGCAATGAACTGTACTATATGAATGTATAGACCTATGTCTATTTTGAATTTGAAAGAGGAACAGTAAAGAGAAAGTTCTGAAAGCAACGAACAGAAGTAAATAGCTAAATCTCTCTTTGAGGCAGCAAGGAGATGCAGGGCTAAAGAGAAACTGTAGAGAAGATGAAGTACGTGAAAGTTTTATAAATCCATACCACGGCTGTCCGCATCTCTTGCACATAAAAATTAAGACAAAATTATTAACTTATCTTTAGATTGCGGACACCCACACCGATAGCTAACAGACTTATCATAAACGGAAAAAGGACGAAGCACGGCGAGCTGCCCTGGCACGCAGGCGTCTACGACAAGACCTGCACCCCCTACAAGCAGATCTGCGGCGGCTCTCTGATCTCCACCAGGGTCATCATATCTGGCAAGTATCATTGAGCCTTTAACATCCACTTGTCTTATGATAGCATAGACTTAAATGATATTTATAATTTAAAAATTAAATTATCTAAATTTCTATAATTATTACATATCCTTTAAAAGTAGTAGTCTTCCAAACCTCATATAGGTGGTGGTTGTGTTTCTGAAACAGAACGTAGGCAGTTAAGGGTTTATGTACATGTTTTAGATACAGTTAACATTCTCAAAAGTTACCTAGAACTGCCCACGTTAAAAGTTTCGCAACTTTGGGAACTTCTCGTCGGTGCATTGCTAAGCACTTCTACTTAATGTATTAACATGCAAATTCTACAGCGGCACATTGTTTCTGGAAAACCGAGCGCCAGGAAGCAGCCAGCACGTATGCGGTGGCTCTGGGAAAGATTTACCGACCCTGGGATGAGGCCAGGGATACTGGGGCGCATAAGTCCGACGTGAGTGTTCTACTGAATCAAGTAAAAGTTAATTCGAAAGTTCTTTTTATGTAAATCTCATTTTGAGTCACCCTTATGGCATTTATTCGGCTTTTGTTTGAAACCAGATGCAGCAGAAGTTACGCGACTGAAAATATGTGCCTGTACGGGTGAAGGCGGCTTCGGAAGCGTAAGTTTTTGAGTTGCGTAATTTATGCTGCATTCGATTTGATAACTACAAAAGTCCAGTTCGGCCACACGGCGACTCAGAATGAGGTTGTACATAAATTGGAATTTTGTATGAAACCAAAATAATACAACAAAAATATGCACCTCAAGTGAAGTCTCATAAAATTACGTTCATCTAGCTTCACCCTAACTCAAAAAAATACGCGCGTCTTGCTTCACCATAACTTCAACGTTGGTCGAGTCTAAGTTATTTCTGATTTTTTTTCAGGTCAGTGAGATTAAGATTCCAGTTCGCTATCTGGGTGAAGCAGGCACTACCAGGCGGACATCGCGCTGGTCTTCATGTCAACTCCTGTAGTCTACCGCACGTACATCCGGCCTATTTGCATGGACTTTAACGAGGAGTTTGACAGGAATCAACTTCAAAACACGAATTCGGGGAAGGTAATGAATGTCAGAGTTTAGTTCCATCCAGGTGAAACTACGCTATAAAGTAATGATTTGTAGTGAAGTGGAAAGTGTAGTGAAGTGCTCCTCGTAATTCATATGGTAAAACGGGTGGTGAAGCACCAGGACTCCTCAATAATGAAAGTCTCTGCATCGGAAAAAGCAATCTTTCGTAAAAGGTGATGAGCAGTTGATGTTAAAATATTGTAACTTAAATTACTTTACACTGTGTAAAAAAAATAAAAATAAAACATTGAACAAACTACAAAATTTTCTAGGTATATTAGTCATGATCGTTTATAGACGAACGAGCGTTACTTAGCTTTGACGAGTTCCATTAGTCATCTACGGTCTTCTTCATCAGGTCCAGTTTACCAAATGTTACTTCCTGAATGTAAATTATCTTAATGCTAAATAAAAATGCCAAAATCGCCATAAGTGTGTCTATAAAATTTGAGGTTTGCCCTCGATTCCCCTCGATCGAAACATTGGAATATGTTCCAATGAAGGTTCTATGGAACCTTCTCCATTTTTGAAGTCGGTTAAAAAGAAGGTTTAAATAGCTATTGTGACTTGATTTGGTAATTTTGACACTAAACTTTTCCCCCGGCACGACAAAACGCTGCGATCGAGCTAAAGCAACCAATTAATATTTATTTAGGCTTTTTTTTAATGAGCAATTTTTACTTAAGGCGTTTCTTGTTTGAATATAATATTATTTCGGTAGATCTCAAGCGAAATCTTGTTTGATAACCGGCAATCACTAAAAGAGGCTTGAAGTTAATAATTATGTGGGTATTAATAGTCATACTTGTTAGAGACAAAATGCTGCACTTCGTGATGAAAGCAAGCCGCTTTGCACAGTGATAGTACAGGCTAAACTGAGTGATTTGACCCGCAGCAGCGGAAGTTTCACCCCTTAGGAACAGAGATGGCGCTACTGCTTTTGATTTGTTTAATTAATTGATTTCATCATTTAATATCCCAAATTAAAGCTCATAACATTCATTATTAATAAAAAATACTAACAAAAATATTTACTGAAAACTTTTGGCAAAAAACGCCATCATAAGTTTTTTTTTCTTACCTGTTTGCTAGTTTTTGCTTGATTGCTTAAGAAAACTGTATGCAACATGAATGGTTTAATGCATGTAAATATTACTGAGTTCATAAAAAGCATTAAAAAAAACCTGTTTCACCATCCATTGATTAGTTTTAACTGGCGGTTAGGTGTGAGGCCGTCTCTATTTGTTGTGTTCGAATAGACGGAGACGGCATCACATTTAACCGTCGGTTAACGCTAATCAATGGATGGTGAAACAGCCCCTAAATGTGAGCACAAATTTCTTTAAAAAATATTTCAACAAATTCTACAAGCTAAACTAATAAACCGATTTCAATGTTTAATATCCCAAATTAAAGCTCATAACATTCATTATTACAAAATAAAAATATTTACTGAAAACTTTTGACAAAAAACGCCATCCAAGAACCATCTCCTTCATGGTCCTTGCGCCATCTTAAGTTTTTTTCTTACCTGTTTGGTAGTTTTCACTTTATTGCTTAAAACATTGTATGTTGTATGCAACATGAATGGCTTAATGCATACCAATATATATTTCTGGGTAAATAACAAGTATTAAAAAAAAACCCGACACCGATACCTTTCATACTTCACGAAATATTTAAGTTTAATTGTGCACGCTTTTCTTACAAATAAATTTCAACGAAATCTTCAAGTGAAACTAGTGCTCTGATTTTAATGTTTAATGTTAAAAGAAAAGAAGAAAGAAATTACCTAATTTATATAAAAAAAGTCTTTTTCTGGTGTTACGAAAAAATATAATTACTTTAAAATTAGTAGGTAATTATTTGGACAAAAACAATAGTAGATTGATAACCAAGGGTGGAAAGTGACCCATTTCACCCGAGATATTTCTAAATAGTTCGAGGGGAAATGGGTAATTTCACCCGAGTTAGACACACTACTTTTCATTTCGACTATGAGGAAAGTAAAATACTACAAAAAAAATGAGAATAATAAATTGAATTCACTTATAATATATCCAACCTCCAACGGTACCTTTTCGAATGGCCACTTGCCACGGCCGACTATAAAAAAAACGAGTTGGTCGCGACCCCTTGGTGGGCTTATATACAAAACTGAAGGTTGAACGCCGAACGAAGCAGTTTGACCATTATTACTTATTTATATATTCCATCTCTTTCTTTCACATTTCACGAATTACTTCCATCTCTTTCTTAACCTAAGTAAAGAAAGAGATGGAATATGTTCGTGACGTAATAAAGATCAAATTTCTTGTTTCAAACAAACGGATTTTCGGCGTCCAACCTCCGGTGTTGTGTAAGCTCCTTGGTCACGACGTGCATCTAGATGGCCATGCCGAAACGAGAAAAAAAAGTGTCATTGACGTTACTCAATAATCTTCGACTCCGTGGCTAATGGAAAAATAAAAATAAAATACTTTCCACCCTAGAGATGAAAACGCAATTTTCCACCCGGCTACATCTACCCATGAAAATTAAACTTTCCGAACAGGAGAGATGAAAAAACTATACCGTTTGCGGCATAGTTGGTTCTGAGTTGTATTATATGTTGCTTAGTAGTTGGCGAATTTATTTAAAAATTAGCTTTTTATCCGATAGGACTACAGCTTATCTAGATATGTCACATTTGAAATAAAAGACTATGTACATCAATGTTTATCAAATGTTATAATTATTGGTGTCGGTTTTTTTTTATAATATTTGTTATTTACTCAGAAATATATATACGTATGCATTAAACCATTAATATTACATAAAATATACAATATTTTTAAGCAATCAAGTAAAAACAACCAATCAGGTTAGAAAAAAAACTTGAGAAGTTGTGATGGCGTTTTTTTTCAAAAGTTTTCACTAAAGATTTTTTTTACATTTTTTTTGTAAATAATGAATGTTATGAGCTTTAATTTGGGATACTTATTAAACATCGAAATCGGTTTATTAGTTTAGCTTGTGGAATTGTTTGAAATATTTTTTAAAGAAATTTGTGCTCACACTTAAACTTTCATATTTCGTGAAATATGAAAGGTATCGGTTTTTTTTTTTAATACTTGTTATGTATTAGGTAAGATGTATATATGCATTAAACATTAATGTTGCATACAGTTTTTTTAAGAAATCAAGTAAAAACTACAAATCAAGTAAGAAAAAAAAATTAAGATGCCGTGTTTTGCCAGAAGTTTACAGTATACATTTTTCAAAGTATTTTTTTATAAGTAACGTATATAATATGTTTTCATTTGAGATATTAAACATTGAAATCGGTCTATTACTTTAGCTTGTAGAATTTTTTGAATTATTTTTTAAAGAAGTGGTGCCATCTCTGTTCCTAAAGGGTGAAACTTCCGCTGCTGCGGGTCAAATCACTCAGTTTAGCCTGTACTATCACTGTGCAAAGCGGCTTGCTTTCATCACGAAGTGCAGCATCCGGCAAAAAAATGGTCATAACAAGTATGACTACCTAAGTATGTTTTTATAATATTTCAAATTAATGTTGAAAAAGTTTGAGTTAAAATTAAATAGATGTAAATATAATTAATGTTATAATTGTCTGTAAAATATCGCCAAGTTATATTTTGAAATAGTTACCCCAAGTTTAACGCGAGCGAAGCCGCGGGCAAAAGCTAGCTGAATATAAATATTCTGACTTTGACTTCGAAACGATTTGCCATATACTCAGACCATAGAAATAAGGCCGTTCATATCATAACACTTAATCACAGGTGTCAGGCTGGGGACTGACGGCGGCAGACGGCCCTGCCTCCTCGCTGCTGCTGACCACTGACCTGCCTTACGTAGATGCGACCAAGTGCATGGACGAGTTACCCTCTGAATTCAAGCCGCATCTTACCAGCGACAAGTTCTGTGCGGGAAACAAGAACGGCAAGTACCCGCCTTATATTTTTATAGCTATTATAATGTGCTAAATAAAATACGTGCAACTCTCGGTCCGTTTATTGAGAGACTGAGTACCGCCATCTTACAATATTATATAGATAATAACCTTACCCTCTTTATACGTACCTATATAACACCTTCACCCTTAATAAAAACTCAAAAACACACATCTCACACACACACACACACACACACACATACGCTTACATAAATATCTAAATATATAAAACTCAAAGGTGACTGACTGACATAGTGATCTATCAACGCACAGCCCAAACCACTGGACGGATCGGGCTGAAATTTGGCATCCAGGTAGATGTTATGACGTAGGCATTCGCTAAGAAAGGATTTATCGAAATTCCCACGGGATAGGGAATAAATGGGATTTATATTTTCACTTTGAAATGGCCCTATTTCCGTAACTATAATTATTAGAAACTTGAAATTTGGCATGCAAGTAGGTAATAGGTACTGTACTGTTCCCAAAAGGGGTAGGTACTAGGTATATTTTTTTATATACTTTTATCTAAGTACAGCAATGATCGTCATCTGGTGGTAAGAACCCTAAGTTGTATGTAAATTTACAGTAGTTCTAGGCTCAAATTAAGTGAATAGTCGTTGTATATATATAAGTAATATATATATATATGTCGGCGGCCGATCGTAAAATCCGCCAGATCACGAATTCCTAGGCATATCGTGAAACGCCGCCATTTATGATATGCCTAAACGTTGGCCAGGCATATCACGATGTGCCTGAGAAAATATACGGCAGATCGTTAGAGCAACGCATTCGTCGATATTCCTATCTCTATACGGGCACATCGTAAAATAGTTTCTTTTTTGGCCACTGGTGGCGCTGCGTATGCATGGCGGCCGTGACCAGCTGCCGGCCGTGTTTGTTAGCGCGTGAAAAATGTCGGCGTCGCAACAAAATGATCTAAACCGAAAATAGTGATTGAATTCAAAATGGAAGTCAAAAGAAGCTTTTTGAACATCAGCTCCGTATTTTTATGTGAATCAAACGGATTCTGTGCACAATGTGAAAAAACTGGCACGTCTCCGTATTTTAGAGGTTATTATTTTGTTGATAAATAAAGTATTCACTAGTTGTTATTTATTTATATAGAAATATTTAGGTCGACGAGCGAAGCGAGGAGTGGTTAGTATTAATGTGATCACGACGCACGAGCCGAGCGAGCGAGCGAGCGTGCCGCGCAGCGGCCGGCGAAGTGCCAGAACCGATATGGCGGCGTTTCATGATACGCCTGGAATTTCATGATCTGCCTAAACTGGCCAATCATGAAATGCAGGCTTTCATGATATGCCTAGGATTTCATGATCTGCCTAAACGTCACTAGGCAAATCGCTAAACGGTGAGTTTTGAACGATATGGCGGATGTCCCTTAGCCAATTCATGAATGGCGGCATTTCACGATATGCCTAGGAATTTCGTTATCTGGCGGACTTTACGATCGGCCGCCGACATATATATATATGGAAAGGAGAGTTGAAATATAAGCCTCTAAGATTAAAATTTTATATGTTAAGATTATTATGCCAATGCTTAGTAACGCTTATATTCCTTAACAATATATTAAGAGAAGAGGTGCTTTTCCGTGAAGACCCGGCCCTCCTCCGCCGTGATCCATGAGATTCGTCCTCTTGCTGGGCACCTCCCTGCGGCCTACCCGGCACCTTACGTGGGAAATTATTTAAGGTCGCTCGTCGGTTACGTACGTCTCTAGTCTTCTAATGACTAAGAGGACTAAAAATGTTATAGTCACTCCCGGAGCAGGTTTTTATTAATGCCTATAATTTCCACGGAGTGACTATCCTACGCACCTACGGTCTCCTACTCCCCGTTCCCTAACAGACTAGTGTCTGGAAGAAGAAACTCTAAATAATTGTTATTATGGTGCGCTCACAATTTACGTCCTCAACCAGAAGCGAGGTTCTCCTTCCCCCCCACATGCCTCACAAAGACACCAACGCCACTTTTTAGTCACGGACATTGTAAACCGCAACCCCACTTTGGCCCTATTACCAAGTGAGTAAGTAATGCACCCCATCGGACCGAAATCCGGGTTGCCGGGTGGTTAGTCCGACAAAGAGGAAGCAACATTCAGCAGCCAGAGGTGAAGTTGACCCCTGGTGACTACATGTGTTTGGAGACCTCGATCCCCAAACACAATTTGGAATAATCTACAGACTCCATTGTAAAGCATCAGCCATAATGGTTTGTATAGTCTGTAGATCCTAGCGTGTCTAGGGTTACTGCCCGCAATACCGACCATTAATACTCAGTCAACTAGAACAAAGTTCACGCCTGTCACGCGCTTACCTTCATTCAATAAGTGTCAACCGAGTACAATAATAAGTATAGATGTGACGAGTTGTATTTCCATTACTAGTCTCCTTAATAGAATTAGTAAGGTTATAGGATAGATAGGAGTTCGGATATAAAGTTAGTTCCCATGGAGACCGTGAAACAACCCAACTCTAGTTCCAAATAGATTTGTTTGTTAATTTAGGCCAAATGCGAAGGGACAATTTGGAAGAAACACTGAGAGAATATAAGCAGTTATAAGTTAGGTTGAAGCTAAATATTAATATCTCAATCTCGTTAATCTTAGAGCTTCTAGAATACTATAATATGAGAGTAATTTCAATATTCGATTCTAAGATCTACCAAAGAGGATAATAATTTATTTACTACTCACAGCCTTTGGTTTATTCCACAATAATAATAGCGTTTCACTATAATATTCACGCACTGGTGGTAATTCCGGTACAGTCAATGGCAATATATTTTAAATTAATTGAAGATAATATTTATTAAGTTTAGTCAACAAATCGATGTCTTCGTAACACTGCGTAACGCCAACAGAACAGAATAATAATGACTCGTATTCGAATAGATTCGATTCTTTTAAATCTGACTTCTAAATTTCAAATATTTAACTTTAGGTATTTTGAATTTAGACCACCGTTATTTATTTTTTTATATTTCAAATGTTTAAAACTTTAGAACACGGATAAATTATTTATAAAAATATTGTATGCGTTTATATAGATCAAAAGACCGATTTGCAATGAGGCCTCAGGAATGTCGCGGTTCCATATCGGTTTGAATTTATTAGACATTCTAAATTTATGTCATAGACATTTAATTTTAACGTCGATTTTCAAAATTATGAGATTGTGACAACAAATGTCAGCTCACATGTAAGTCATAATCAAACCGTAGTTGACTGTACTATTTGATAGATGAGAAACTTAGCTAAGGAAATCCAGAGAGCGCCATCAGCACTCGGACCGCACGCCAACACTCCAACCACGTTCCGCTGCACACAGCACCACGCAGCCAGCCAGGGTATCTCCACCAGCTCGGACGGCGGCGCCAATATGAAATTAGATGTCAATATAATAGCCGTACAATTCAAGTAGGTACTTAAGTATTTTGGACATATTAAACGTGAATTGGTAGTGAATAATTAATTATAGGTTTTCTTTAACTTTCCAAACAAATCCCTAGTAGTTCATCTTTCGCTCACACAACTATAGTATTTCAATTAAATCACATTTATTTAATTCAATTCAAATCCAACTTACACGTTATCAATCCAGGCTTGCGCAACTTCACAGTCCTCAGACAGACCTCCTCATCTCATCACGATGACAGCTACTGTCATCCTCCTCCCAGTAGATACATAGGTCACTGAAACTCAAAATATTAAGAGGCAAAAGCAATTGTAAATAACTCACGTCAGAAGAACACACAAACTTGCACTATTGGACACCTATTTACACTTCTATCACAACAATAAGACATAGTAATCCATTGATTACATCAGCAGCAACCATTGCTTATAACTGAGTGCGTTATGTTTCGTTCGGAGTTTGAAATCGTATACGTAGGGATCCCGTTATACGACTATACGGCGGCTGTCAAACTAGACTTTATTTAATTTCCACTGAAACTATTTGTAAAGGCCGTATTTCATATTCTGTATTGGCTTTACGCTAATATATGGATTTCTAGGCCTTTTCATTGCTTTCTAAAAGAATTTACATTAAATTTTATTTATTTTGGTTCACTCCTATTTTTCTTCCATGACACTTGACAACCGACTCCCTTCTTTTCCTTCCTGACATTATTACACTAACCGTTTAAACTTTAAAAAAAATTCCCAAGGAGGTTACTTGTGGTTAAAATAAATTCACAAAGTTTAATACACGAAGTGTGGGATCAGTACAGTACTAACAGCTAAAACACTTTTCAGGATTTTACGAAATTCCCACGGGATAGTGAATAAATGGGATTTGTATTTTCACTTTTAATTAATGACCCTATTTCCGTAACTATAATTATTAGGGACTTCAAATTTGGCGAAAAAGTAGGTAATACTAACAGCTAAAAACCATCATATTAATATAATGACCCGGATAACTCACGGTCTTAATCGAGTTTAGCTCGACATGTTTCGGGCTAATCCGTAGCCCTTCGTCTCGGAGCAACGCGACTCAGCCGCTGCTGCAACACGCGCAGTGAGTCTCACGGTAGTTTCATGTTCAAAAAGCTAAAATGTAATAAACCGCCATTTCTTATATATACCTGGTAAACCTGCTGCATCTATATCTGACTTGACACGGTGTTGAATTTGATAGACAAAGTGACAAAAATTTTACTATTTTATCAACGACAGAAAGCTGTGACAAAATTATGACCTCTATTAAAACGACTGCAAAAGGACATGACTTTATAGCCATTGACATGCTACTTATGACTCTCCCGGTGACTTCTAGGATACTGACTTCCATCATCAATAAGAGCATTGAGACTATGACTTCCCGACTGATTGGAAAATGCGTCAAGTGACCCCCTTACCCAAAAAACCTAACCATGTTAATCAATCCGATCTCCGTCTATTAGTATCCTTCCTGTGCATCAAAGATAATAGAAAGGGTGGTTTGCGCCCAGCTATCGGAATACTTGGAAGAAATACAACATCCTACCTGAACTGCAATCTGGTTTTCGCAAGGGTCGTTCGACAGTTACTGCGTTAAGATGTAGTTGATAATATTTAACAGGCTCAGGATCTGTAAGAGTACCATTGTTAGTTTTTAGATTTCTCCAGGGCTTTGACTGCATTAGCATTGCCCTTGCTATTATCTAAGATGTCGTATTATTGGATTTGATGTAACGACGATAAAATGGTTTTAACAGTTATCTGACTGACCGTGCGCAGACCATCGTATTGCGTGGTGGGCTGGATGTAGTCCTCTGCGGTCCGCTCTTTGCCCTGTGACACGGGGTGTGCCGCAGGTTCGATACTGGGTCCTTTGCTGCTGTTTATATTGTTACAGTTCTGATATTGTCAACAGTATAAAGAGCAGTGGATACCATCTTTACGCGGACGATCTTCAACTGTACGTCTCCTGCGCGCCGTCAGAAACGTCCGTAGCTGTAAACGCCATCAATGCAGACCTCGATCGTGTTTCTGCTTGGTCAGAGAGCAACTGTTTAGTCCACAATCCCGGAAAATCGAAGTACATAGTATTTGGATCGAGACATCAAATTCAGAATGCTATTGATGCTCTGACTACCGAGAATGTTGCCGTCATGGGTGATCCAATAGAACGGGTGGTAGAAGCTAACAACCTTGGCCTCCTTATGGATGGCAAGCTGAGCTTTGAGAACCACATTTTAAAAGTTGTGAGTAACTGCTTCTACCGTCTCAAAGTTCTGTACAATATACGCGATTACCTTAGTGTCGATTTGCGTGTTGACCTTTGTGAATCGCTTATATTGTCCAGATTAAACTATTGTGATCTTGTTTATGACGGCTGCATTGTTGGTCGTTCTAAGAGGCTTTTACAGCGGGTGCAGAATGCATGCGCTCGTTTTTGTTTCCGTGTCCCTCCCCGCTGCCACATCACTCCGTACCTGAACGCCGCTAACTTGTTGAACATGTCTGCACGCAGGCGCATGCACCTCGCTACCCTGCTGTTTGGTGTGAGACGCTACAGGACCCCATTGTACCTCCACAATAAAATTGTTTGGTCGAGGAGTGAGCGCAGGAGCGCAATGGCTCTTGTGCCCCAGCACTGGACTGCAGCATTCCGCGGAAGTTTTAAGTTTGCGGCGTCCAAGTGCTGGAATGATATTCCTCCCCCTATCCAAGGAGCGTGTAGTGGGTATACCTTCAAGCGCAAGCTGAAGGATTACTTATTGACGCTCCAAAAATCCTTTCCCTATCCAGCACTTTGACATGCCAACCACATTGATATGCCGGCCTGATGTTTTTAAACAATCCATTTTTTCTTCTTTCTTTTAATTATTGTTCGTTGTAATTTATTTATTTCTTGGTTTGTTATAGTTATTTTTATTATTTTTTCTCTTAAGTTTATTTGTGTATGTATAGATAAGTGGTTTATTTATTTATTATATTTGTGTATCTTTCCGTGAGTCACAGACGGTTCTGGCAGAAAATCAGCGCTGCAGGCGTTTAACGCTTCAGCATAATGCTGAGTCAGCGACCGTTTCACTTTCGCGGGGACACACAACATTGTGCATATTGTATTTAATATTTTCATGTGTTTTTCTGTATTTTTTTTATTTTTTTCTTTTTTATTTTATTTGTGTTAATTTTGCTGTATATGTGTGTCTTCTGTGTAAGTGAATAAATGTCTTCTTTCTTTCTTTGTCTCTTTCTAAAAACCATTTTCAGGATTTAGCAAAATTCCCACGGGATAGGAAATAAAACAGGATTTATATTTTCACTTTGAAATGGCCCTATTTCCGTAACTATAATTATTAGAAACTTCAAATTTGGCATGCAAGTAGGTAATACTAACAGCTAAAAACGACTTTCAGGATTTTACGAAATTCCCACGGGATAGGGAATAAAATGGGATTTATATTTTCGCTTCAAAGTGGCCCTAACTCCGTAATTATAAATATTAAAGACCTAAAGACTTCAAATTTGGCATGCTTGATTTGAAATTTTACATGTACGTTCAACGAGCTGACACAATTACTTTGCCCACCCGCGACCTTTATGATAGCTACTTTTGTGCCCATGCAATGTGTGTTCATGCAGTTCCTCCACCTCCACACTGTAAGAACACACAAATCACACAAATCCATCTATCACCACCACCACTTTACACTGACGCGTTTCGAATTCAACCAGAGCTCATTTTCAGAGCAACACAACCGTTCAGCATGCTACGGTGTGAAATTTGGCATAGATGGACCTAAAGTAATGCAGAGGTGCACTAGGGTGCACTACTTTACAATTTCTCGGGATATAATCCTATATGGTTTTATTTATTTTATTTATTTGACTGGATGGCAAACGAGCAAGTGGGTCTCCTGATGGTAAGAAATCACCACCGCCCATAAACATCTGCAACACCAGGGGCATTGCAGATGCGTTGCCAACCTAGAGGCCTAAGATGAGATGCCTCAAGTGCCAGTAATTACACCGGCTCTTACTCTCCACGCCGAAACACAACAGTGCAAGCACTGCTGCTTTACGGCAGGATTAGCGAGCAAGATGGTGGTAACAATTCGGGCGGACCTTGCACAAGGTCCTGCCACCTGCAAAAATGTGGTGTATGAATTAAGTCGCGGGCAAAAGAAACGCGTAGTACTTTAACGTTTTCTAAAATTTCAACCCTGAATCAGCGAAGCAGGGTTTCAAAGCTGGTAAGAATCATAATTAATTACGTATGTAGGTTGATTTTTGTTATACAAAATTTGCACCATCTGTCTAAAAGAAAAACTGTCCGTATTTTTATTTCCACGTAATCCTGAGAAAATTAATCAAAACACGAAAAAAGGATCGCAGAAAGTAAATGTATGTTACTCCAAATTGAACGCGAGCGAAGCTGCGGGAAAAAGCTAGTTTAGATTATATAAATCATATCTACGAACCTGATAGGTACATAGTTAGATAAATGTGTGGGTATTTCGTTAGTAATCGTTCTTTCTCATGATGTTTGCGTATGTTCTCTTAATTACTAATAACTAAATACATTGCGCCTGCCGGCCTCAGCCGCGAGCCCCGGCGCCATCGAGCCACTGCTCTCCACGCCACTCGGCTCGGGTGCCTCCTCTTCCGGTATAATCACCGAACTGCGGGAATGCCTTCGGTCGGCTTCAGTCGGTGTAGGTGTACTAACGAACGTTTCGGTTATCCTACGTTTCAATTGATGGACGCGCCTATGTTCCTCGGTTCCACAAGCAGACCCTAGTCTGTAATCAGTATGACCTAGCTTCTCAACGACCCTACCAGCGAGCCACTTGTCTTGCGCGCTGTAGTCCCGGTACCAAACCGCGTCCAGCGCGCGCCGCGCCCCGCGCTCCCCCGCCTGCGCGCGCAACTGATTTTCGTTGAGTCGAGCGAATCGCTCTGGTTTTAATTTATCCAAGCGCATACTTAACTTACGACCTTGAAATATTGCAGCTAGGCTCTCCCAAGTAGTGCTCAGTGGTCCTATATACGTTAGGAGATATCTATTGAGGGCCGTATCTACGTCTAGCTTCTGTTTAAGTGTTTTTTTACAAAACAATACAATACAAAGACTCTTTATTGTACACCAGAAATAGTGAGCGATACAAAAAACTGATACACAGATAAAAAATTACAAGGTAAGCAATAGCAGGCAGCATTAGCAGTTGTTGATTTCTTATTTATCGCTGCTATCCACTTTGAGCAGACGTCAACTACTATCAAGAACGTGAATCCTGCTATTGGGCCCAAAAAATCTATGTGTAGTTTGGACCATGGGGGTCTGGCCAGGGCCACGTGCACGGCGCAGGCGCAGGCGCGGCACACCGCCTCAAGCGCCTCGTCCACCCGCGGCCACCACACGTAACTTCTCGCTAACGCCTTCGTTTTCACGACACCCATGTGCGAGTCGTGTAATTCTCTAACAACCCTGTCCCGACATGGTGCCGGCACCACTACTCTGTGACCCCAGAGAATACAACCTAACTCGGTGTATAATCATTTCGCCGGCTGTGATATGGTTTTAATTCCCTGATATCGATGTTAGTGTTAGACGGCCAGCCGTCTACTAAATAACTCATGACGCGGCTTAATATGGGATCCGCGGCTGTCTGGTTCTTTAAAATCTTGTAATCTAGCAGCAACGCTTCCGTCGCGAAATGTAAATATACTTAGTCTGTTCTGGTAATTCTTCGCGACTGTTTGTTCATCATCATCATCATCCCAGCCTATATACGTCCCACTGCTGGGCACAGGCCTCCTCTCAGAACAAGAGGGTACAGGGACTGTTCGTTACTTCCTCTTTATGCATTTTTATTAATCTCGATAGTCCATCCGCAGTATTTTTGTCCGTTCTAACGTACTCTATTGTAAAATTATACGCCCAAAGGTTAATAGCCCATGTCTGCAAACGGCTCGCCGCCGTAATCGGTATTCCCGTATTACACCCAAATATGCTGACTAAAAGCTTATGATCAGTACGTAATGTAAATTGTCTCCCGTGCAAGTATTTCCCCGTATAAATTCATCTATAGCAAATATGATATCCTTATGGATTTGACTATAGTGCTTTTCCGGCGGGGTGAGCGCGCGCGAGGACGCGCTCGGCTCGGCCGGGCGCGCGCTGCCAGCACGGCGCCCAGCCCGTGCGCGCGAACATCGCACGTCAGCACCGTGGGCTGAGACATGTCGTAGTGGACTAACACGTCCGCACTACATACTAACTTTTTGACCTGTATAAACGCATCATTATGTTTCTTGTTCCAACAAAAAATCCTGCCTGTTGTACGAGTAAGTAGCTCGTAGAGTGGGACCAAAAATTATGACAAGTTTTTAATAAAATTCCCATAAAAATTAATCATCCCCAAAAATGATTTTAATTCGGTTACATTATTGGGATGCGGCATGTCTACAATAGGCCGTATTTTGTCCAGATTAACCCGCACGCCGTCTTATCACCAACACCGCTAAATAAAATACGTACGTGTTACTCTCGATCCGTTTAGAGATCCGTTTATTAAGTACCTTCATCTTAAAATATTATATTGTTATATTGTAATAACCTACCCTCTTTATACATATAATGTAAATCTCTTTATACTTAATGACAGTTTCTTGGATTTAGATTTTATTTTTACGTTTTGTGTTTTTAATGCGATATTATTTGTGTCACAGGTACAACTGTGTGTGAAGGCGACAGCGGCGGGGGGCTGGTGTTCCCCAGCGTGGAGCGAGGCATCAGGCGCTACTTCCTGCGCGGCGTGGTGTCTACGGCGCCGATTAGTGAACACGCTTGCAACGTCAACTCTTATACCACCTTTACACATGTCCAGTCCCACGCCACATTCATAAGAGGTCAGCTGACTAATTATCTATCTATCTATCTAATACCTTTAAACTAGCAATTCTTGTATATATTATGTATACAGTGTGGAGAGAAACTACCTTAAATCCTTATCCCTACAATGCATCCAGTTCCCGATCAGGCACAACCAATATATTTACGAATTATTCTAAGAATGAGGTAGAAAGTGACATCTGTTATACATTTCAGAATACAAACCACACTGGGCTACTACGTAGTTCGGTGCATTGTCGCTAGTTATCGTTTTAGTGCTACTGACCGAGTAATCCAATCAAATATCGGGAGTCGATGCTAAATTTTGTTTTCGTCAACATACGGATGGTGATAAAAATAATTACTAGATGAAGCACCTTGAAAAAATTAATATAGTGTCTCAGAAACTGTGCTTTATCAATATGTAAGTGTCATTTTATAATTTACGCTATTTTCATAACGTTGAATAAGATTTTTCAAACGTTCCCGATTCGGTACTCCATGCATTGACGTTCTTATTGCGAATACCAAATAAGTGAAAAATGTTTGCATTTATGTGAGTCTTTATGTCATAAACACAAGGATTAATTTAGTATGGCCTGTCGGAACGATTATATTTGTTTTGATCGCAGTTCATTACATTTTTTACATATTTTTAAGATGATGTGGAAGAAACTTCTACAGCATAATGAATGTAGGTCCTTAACGGGAACAGGATTAAAAAAAAACTTTTTTTTAATAAAATCGTAATTGTATCTTTTTTATATTATTTTTTCCTGGAAGTGAACCCCAATTAATATAACATATAATTTTTTTCTTTCAAAAAAATGTCATGCATTTTAGGGTTAAGTTGGCTCATTTTTTTACTTAAAGGAGACATTCCTTTATTTTTAAAAAGAAACAAAACTTTTTAAAAAATAAAGGAATGTCTCCTTTGAACATGAAACTGCCGTGAGACTCACTCATATTACTTAAATATAATGACCCGGATAACTCACGTCTTAAATCGAGTTTAGCTTGACATGTTTCGGGCTAATCCGTAGCCCTTCGTCTTCGGAGCAACGCGACTCAGCGGCTGCTGAAACACGCGCACTCATGCAAACATGTCGAGCTAAACTATATTTAAGACGTGAGTTATCCGGGTCATTATATTTAATGTCTCCTTTAAGCAAAATGAGCCAACTGAAGTATTTAAGGTAGTTTCCCTCCAGGGCCCGACTTATTTTTCCACGCAGTATATTATATAAATATATTTCGGGATCTCGGAAACAGCTCCAACGATTTCCATGAAATTTGGTGCGTACGGGTTTTCGGGGATGGAAAATTGATCTAGCTTGGTCTTAACTCTGGGCAAACGCTTATTATCGAGTTTTAGCCCGAGCAAAGCTCGGTTGCCCAGGTACTTACTATCTAATTGCAATATTGTCAAACGAAAGAAATGTGGACTAACGAGTATTAATCACATCTATTATCTTTTCAAACAGACCATGGACTGGGCGTTGTCGGTGGTCGTGCAGAGTAAGTATGATTATCTATATCTATACTAATACTAATCTATACTAATATTATAATGTGGAAAGATTTGATTGTTTGTTTGTTTGTATTGAATAGGCTCCGAAACTACTGAACCGATAAAAAAAGTCTTTTACCGTTGGGAAGCTACATTATCTCCGAGTGACATAGGCTATATTATATTTAAAAAAAAACCGGCCAAGAGCGTCTCGGAAACGCCCGAAATAGGGCTCCGTAGCCATTACAAAAAAATTAAGCAATATTTTTTTAAGAATTTCGTATTTTATACGGAATATTTCAAGTTCAGGTATATTTTATACCTTAGGCTGCTATTTACTCCTAAACTACTAATAATTCTAATGAAAACTTAACCATTATAGTTTTCCTTGCAAGTTTGATATACAGTTTACTACCATCCTGAATTTTTTCAATTTCTTCCCCCAATGGTTCAGATTTTAGAGGGCGCGGGGTAGGGGGGGGGGGGCGCTAAATTTTAATGAAAATTTACACTTTAAAGTTAAATATTTTAAAAACAAATCACTGAGTCGCAAAATCGTTTTAGCAACCCCCTAATCGTTTTAAAAGACCTATCCAACGATACCCCACACTACAAGGTTGGATGAGAAAAAAACCACCCCCTGTTTACGTCTATGGGAGGTACTCTAAACATTTATTTTTTTAATTTTTTTATGTACCATTTTGTCGGCATATTTTACATACTTATATATTCGGGCAAAATTACAGCTTTCTAGCATTGATAGTCCCTGAGCAAAGCCGCGGACGGACAGACGGACAGACATGGCGACATTAGTAAGGGTTCCGTTTTTGCTATTTTGGCTACAGAACCCTAAAACCGAGACTATAAGTCTCTCAAAGGGCCGGCAACGCACCTGTGATATCTCTCGTGTTGACAGGTGTCCATGGGCGGCGGTGATTGCTTCCCATCAGCTGACCCGCATGCTCGTTTTTCCTCCCTTATATTAAAAAAAACCCATGATAACGTCAGTTCTCTTTATATTTTTCGCCATGACAGATCATGACCAAAGAGTATTAGTGCTTTTTAAAAACCTGATATGTTTATTAGTAACATAACCTAACCATAAAAATGAAATTTTTAATACAAGCTTTTTTACCGACTGTACTTTTTGTTGACTGTACCTGCATTGTCATCCAAACTACATTTGCATACTAAATTTAAAGTCTATGCTATTTACCGTTGAAGAGTTCCGTCCTTCGGAGACGATCCTGGCTGGACTACCAGGATGTCACTCCTAGATTATTGTATTGTCACGCGATTTACATAAGTGTTCCAAATTTCAAGTTAATATGACTACTGGAAATTGGTCAAATTTAACTTGCAAGATTTAAATTCAGATAGGCAGACAGACAGACAACGACAGGTGAAACTAAATAAAAGCTTGTAAAAATAAACAAAAAAATTAACAAAAAGTAAAACCGACTAAAAAAAAATAACAAAAAATGGAACCGACTACAAAACCCTTGAAAACATTTTTCTAGGTAGGTACCTAATACCTACTAGCTCGAAGTCGGTACCTCAGCACGAGCCAGCAGGAGTGGAACACAATACTCTTTACCTCACCTACATACTATGGGTTTCAATCCCTCCTGTAGTCCTGTAGTCCTCCTTAAGTAGCTAATTTAAAGTTCAACAGTCGGGACCCATTTAAATCGTGGCGCTCAAAAACTCTTAGTAATGGGTCCCGAGCCCGACTGTTGAACTTTAAATTAGCTACTTAACAGAGTTCCAGACCACTAGACTTATTTTCTTCCTTCTAGTTATGGCAGTCGGGTTTTTTGATTTTTTTTAATTTGATTTAATTTAATGTTTTATTACCCGAAGGAGGGTTATGTTTTTCGAGCGTATGTATATATGTATGTAAATGTGTAAGTATGTATGTATGTAAGTATGTATGTATGTATGTGGGTATGTAGGTATGTCCATTTCTTTGGGCCCCGCTGCAGCCTAAACGGCTGGACGGATTGTAACATATGAGGTATCATTGGATTCGTCATAACTGTCGTAGTTACATAGGGTATATAATATTTTAATATGGCGTCTGCGAAAAAAAAATATGGCGAAGGCATTAAAAAAAATTGTATTGTAACAATATGGAAATCAAATGAAAGCAAATAATTAGCCCAATCTAAATATATGGGTTTTGATACTTTTAAACTACTATTTTCACAGAAATATCAAAAAAGTATTAAAAAAACATTATTTACATCGATGGTAACGATAGAGCTAATATTATATTATGGCATTATGGAAATGATGATATCCGCAGTAGAACTAAGGTTACCGACATAGCCCGAAGAATTGCGAAACTGAAGTGGCAGTGGGCGGGGCACATTGCTCGTCATTAGGTTCTCGAACGGCGTCTGCGGAACGGGAGACGAGCTGTTAGTAGGCCTCCAACAAGATGGAGCGACGACCTGGTTAAGATTGCGGGGTCGCGTTGGATGCGGAAAGCCAAGACCGGTCAGAGTGGAGAGCCTTGGGGGAGGCCTATGTCCAGCAGTGGAGGTCTTTCGGCTGACATTATGATGATGGCATTTCAGATACTTAATAAACTGTTTAAGGTTTTCTGTTAGTGCTGCACTCTGACGGCAGAAAATTGCAATAATATTACCTACTAGCTTTTGCACGCGGCTTCGCTCGCATGGAATTCGATTATAGCGCGCTGTTCCCTCGGGAAATGTGCATTTATTCGGGATAAAAAGTAGCCTATGTCACTCTTAGGTCCATAAACTATCTCTGTGCCAAAAATCACGTCGATCCGCCGCTCCGTTTCGACGTGAAAGAAGGACAAACATACGCACAAACATACAAACACACACACTTTCGCATTTATAATATTAGTATGGATTTACAGAATAAATGATTTGAATTTGAATTTGTTTGTGGCACTTTTGTTTCTCTAAGTACTTACACGACCACGTCTACGTCCGCATATTTACCGAAGGCAACGTAAGGAATGTCCTGACCTTGATCCTCAGGAGATAAGTCAAGATAAAATAACTACTGAAGGCAAACAAAGTACTCGGACAACAGACGTGCCGCAAACAACTGGTTTCGGGTCACTTTTGTTTCTCCGAGTACTTTGTTTGTCTTCAGTAGATCAAGGTCAGCTCAGGTTGCCTTCGGAAAGTATTTGGACGAAGACGTGAACGTGTAAATACTCAGAGAAACAAAAGTGCCACAAACAACCGATTTCGGGTCAGGCAAGCTTTCAGCTCACGTGCCACCTGCTCTGTTATTATCATTATTAGTTCCAATAATTTAGTAAAAGACGTCAACATTTGTACCCTTTTGGAAAGGTTATGAATTGATGAATTTATATCCGTAAATTTTACGTTAAGTTTTGTACACTTTTTATGAGTAATTGTCTTGATTTAAAAAAAATGTAAGAAAAATAATAATATGAAGACTTATGGTTAGTGACTTATCGATTGAAAATAGCGCCATCTCTCGTTTTGGGTGAGCAGTAAAATTAAAATATTCTGTGACAATTATGCATGTTAAACAGACATGCGCTTGTGCATAGAAGGCGCTGGGTAACAAGTTTCACTTAGCATGTAAAAATAAACTGTCTCTAAAATACAAATAGAGAAATTTAACCGTATAGTGCAGTACAGTGATCGGGTCGGTGTATAAGCTAAAGCACGCATCACGGAACTGTGAGGAACAGGGTTCGATTTTCGCCCGTGGCATATTTTTCCGGTTACCTATTTCAATTGTAACATGCCATCCTACTTCCTACTAATATATAATCCTATCCTACTAATATTATAAATGTGAAAGTTTGTGAGTGAGTGAGTAAGTGAGTATGTTTGTTACTTCTTTAAGCGGAAACGGCTGGACGGATTTGGATGAAATTTGGCGAAAAGTTAGTTTATAGCCTGGATTAAAACAAAGGATACTTTATATCCCGATATTATTTTGTATTTTTTTTTTTAATTGTATACTGTAGTTTTTAAGTATTTTATCTGTAATTATTTTATTTTGGCAATGATGGTCTTTTCGAAAGCGCTGGTAGTTTAAAAAATGACGAGTAAAAGTGCCCATTGCGGCCTATTTACTGAATAAATGATTTTAATTTTAATTTGAATAGGGAAAATTTTTGAAATTTCAGCACTGGATTTAGTCTTGAATTTTGTACAGTTATTCACAACACAACCTCAATGAAGACTACGATTGTAAAATCCCGAAACCTTCAATTGCAACTACCAGACCGAATAGTTTACGCGTGCGAAGCCGCGGGTAAAAGCTAGTAAATAATATAAATGCTCGTATGTTTGTTGTTTGTTTGTGTGTTTGGTTCTTTGTTTGTAACCTCATCACGCCTAAACAGCTAAACCGATTTAGATAAAATTCGGTACCTATATAGATAGTTTGAGTCCCAGGAAAGGACATGCGATAGTTTTATACCGGAACATTGCATTGTACCCGCGGGATAGCGATAAACGAATTCTACGCAGTCGGAGTCGCGGGCAACAGGCAGTGGTTTTAATATTATTCATCTAAGGTAAGATACTGAACCCCTTTAAATGGGTGTTTATCCTCCCATTGCAGAAGTGGAACGAGGGAGTACACACCCCCTGATCGTGCTCGTCCTGTCGCACCAGATGGTTGTCCGTACTTGGCACCCGGTCGTA
>NC_133474.1:7317744-7324725 GCF_025370935.1 Choristoneura fumiferana
TTAGATTATAGTCTAATACAAATACTCACAGTCTTGAGGGTTCTTACGATGTTGACGTAGCTGAAGGTGATGATAATGAACGGAACGATCTGCCCCATCGCGAACAGGAACAGGATGTAAGTCAGTGTGTTCATGCTCTGCTCGTGCCAGTTCACCGAACAACTGGAAACAAAAGTTCATGAAGTAGTGCTTGTCTCTTTCATTCATAACATCACTGTACAAAAATCACCCAGACCACCAGACGCAAAATGTTGGAAACACCAACAAAAAGTATCATATTGTTACGTTCGTGGGTGGGTTCGTGATTGAAAAGCACTTTTAACACCGATGAATAAGAGTAGGATTTATTTTCACACTGTTACTTAATTTTACAAAACACTTAAAAACAGTTCACAGTAATTTCGCACTCTAAAACTCACTTACAAGTCGCTTTGATTCTCTTCGATGTTTATCGCTCGGTATCGCATTCGAAACTGTCCTCCGCCGCAACCTCACCCGGCTTATATACCCCCGGTGAATCGGTCCACAAAGTTCGAGAACAGTCCAGCTAGGACGTCATACCTACATCTCGAATGTTCCGAAACGAGTAGAGTGTCTCTCTCTTTCATGTGCTATCTCTCTCACACAGCTACTAGAATATTCCGGAAACAGGATCATCAGTCTGTTTCTCTCACACATATAGGCTATCCTTGTCACACACCTTCTCGATGTTCTCAGTATAGCTGTCTCTTTCTAATCGTGCTATCTCTTTCACTCCTATTCAAAATTTCGCCATATACTGAAATGTACTTCAGAGGCCCATAAGGGGTCCTGAAAACGCCTGAAAACGGGTTTTCAGGTTATGGCGCCATCGGATAGAGGTGGCCTGAAACGGACTGAAAACATGTTTCAGGCGCCTGAAAACAACGGTAACTTGGGTGAAATTTTGATAAACTAATATGTGATAGAGCATCCTCTGAAACGGCCTGAAACCGTATTTCAGCCTACTGAAAACGCCTCCAATGGGTCGAAAAGCACGATCAAAGTTTAGCACCTAACCCACCGTCGTAACACTGCCCCTCCTAAGACATGCTCGTCCCGAGCATCATTAGATCCATGGTACTTGGCCAACCGATCAACGTGAACAATCTTACAGGGGCTACGCGCGTTACGCTGTATCCGGTATGTGACATCGTTGATCCTAGTGACTAGTTTATACGGCCCTTCCCAACTCGGTGATAATTTCGGGGACTTCCCTTTTTTTCGCATAGGGTTATGTAGCCACACCAAAGATCCTTCCTCAAATCTCGTCTGGTTAGACTTCCGGTCATATCTGGTCTTCATCTTTTCGCTGGCCTGCAGTCCGTGTTCACGAACATGATTGTGAACACCATCAATACGGTTTCGCAGTTCACTTGCATATTCTGAAATCGTCTTTGGTGCATCTGGAGGTCGTCCTGTCAGTAGATCCGCAGGTAACCGCAATTCTCTCCAAAATTAGCACACGCAGGTGTAACGGCCGTGCTTTCGTGAACTGCGGTCCGATATGACATTAAAAAGAGTGGAATATGCCTGTCCCAATCTTTTTGATGGCTGTCAACTACTTTGGCCAAATGTCGTTCCAGAGTCTGATTGAACTCTCGACCATCCCGTCTGACTGTGGATGATAGGACGTAGTCCGAGTTTTATGAATCCCCATGACTCGGCAAGTCTCTTGAAACACCAGAGATTCAAAATTTCTTCCCTGATCGCTGTGGATCTCAAGAGGTACTCCATACCGACAAAATACTTCAGCCACTACCGTTTCCGCTACTGTGACTGCCTCTTGATTTGGAATGGCAAACACTTCAGGCCATTTGGTGAAATAGTCCATGACCACAAGGATGTACTTGTTTCCGCGGTCAGAGATCGGGAACGGGCCTGCGACGTCCAAAGCAATTCTTTCCCAAGGTGCCCCCACATTATAAACTTTAAGCGCACCTCTACTGCGTGTATGTGGCCCTTGACCGACGAGCAGCTAGTACACTTCCTACACCAGTCTTCCACATCTTCCCGACAGTGTATCCAGTAAAAGCGTTGTCGAATCTTCATCAGAGTCCTTTTTACTCCTAGATGCCCGCCGGAAATGCCATCATGAAAGGATCTTAAAACATCGCTAACTCTCTTTCTGGTACGACCACTTGAAGGTGAGCATCCTTTCCGTTCGCTGACTCCCATTTCCTACACAGTATGCCATTGTGCATAATCAGACTTTCCCATTGCGCCCAGTAGCTCTTGGTCACTGTACTCATCGGAGCTACTTCACACCACTTTGGTTTGGGCATTCCACCGTTAATCCAGTCGTAAATGGGTTTTATGTCACGATCTTCCTGTTGTGCTTCTTGCATGACTGCGTCACTCCACTCTTCGCTAACAGTGTCGGTCCTCAACATCTTCACGCAGTCTTTATCCTCTTGTCTTAAACAGTGTTTGCAGTCATCCGGACAAGGCCTTCGGGAGAGGGCATCTGCATTTCCATGTGACTTTCCACTTCGATGCTCGATGGAAAAGTCATATTCCTGCAGTTGTTCGATCCAGCGTGCCACCTGACCCTCGGGGTTCTTGAACTCTAACAACCACTTTAAAGCAGCATGGTCAGTCCTGATTCGGAACTTGCGTCCAAGCAAATATTTGCTGAAATGCTGCAAAGTTTTGACGACTGCCAGCAATTCTCTCCGAGTGACACAGTAATTTCTCTCGGGTTTCGATAACGATTTACTGAAATAAGCAATCACAACTTCCTGATCTCCTTTGTTTTGTGACAAGACTCCTCCGATGCCAGTATTGCTTGCATCAGTGTCAACAACAAACTCGTTATCCGGGTCGGGATATTCCAAAATCGGTGTTTCACAAAGTCTCTGTTTGAGATCTGAGAAGGCTGCTGCACACTGATCATCCCAATTAAATGGTCGTTTCTCTTCCGTCAGCTGGTGCAAAGGCTTTGCTATATCCGAGAAGTTCTTCACAAATCGTCGATAGTACGAGCAAAGTCCTAAAAAGGCACGCACTGCTGTCTTGTCTTTCGGTGTTGGCCAGTCCTTAACTGCACTTATCTTCTCAGGGTCTGTCTGGATGCCTTCTGATGAAATTACATGTCCCAAGTAGTTAACCTTACGCTTGAAGAATGAGCATTTCTTCGGACTTAGTTTTAAATTTGCGTCACGCAACTTGGACAAAACTTGCTCCAGTTTCTTAAGGTGGTCATCGAAATTTTTACCTACAATTATGATGTCATCCAGATACACTAGGCAAGTATCACCCAGAAGGCCGGCAAGTATTTGCTCCATTAACCTCTCAAAAGTTGCCGGTGCATTGCACAACCCAAACGGCATAACATTAAACTGCCAAAGTCCTTTACCAGTTGAGAAGGCTGTTTTCTCTTTATCTTTGTCCTTAATTTCCACTTGCCAGTAGCCACTTTTCAAATCCAAGGTGGAAAACCATTTCATGCCGTTTAAAGTATCCAAAGTGTCGTCTATCCTCGGCAATGGATAACTGTCCTTCTTAGTCACGTCGTTGAGTCTACGATAGTCAACGCAAAATCTCATAGTTCCATCCTTCTTTTTCACCAAGACTACCGGAGAACACCAAGGGCTGGTTGACGGTTCTATTACTTTGTCCCTCCTCATTTCCTTGATCATGTCTTCGACTTCTTTTTCTCGAGCTACTGGAACTCGCCGAGGTCGCTGTCGAATAGGCATGACATCTCCAGTGTCGATCTCGTGCTGCACTACTCCAGTTCTCCCGATATCACTGTCATGTGCAGAAAAGACACTCCTATAGCGCTTTAGTAGATTACGCGCCTTTAGAAGTTCTTCCTCCGTGAGATCATTGTCGCAGTTTTCCAATAATTTTCCAATATCCACAACTTCTTCTTGCAACTTGTTCTCGCTTGGCCCATGGCAACTCCGTATCCAAGAGATTGCCTCGCATGTCCCCATAAGGGTTCCTTTACTTAGGACGTGTTGAGTCTCACTTAAATTAAGAACCCTTATAAATGCTGCAGATGACGTCATTACCACTGTGCGGGCTGGTACCACGGCTTACTGCCAGCTACTTTCTCTATTAGCACGCAGGAATGAGATCCTTGTCTCACACCATATGGCAACTTCACCTGAACTAGGGCTTGCGATCTCGGTTGAAGAGTAGTCCTTCTAGCGCAGAAGACATGTCCACCCACTTCACCCTCCATAGGAACTTCATAAGCCCCAAATTTCAGCACGCCGCCTTTTAAGTCGATCTTACAATCGTACTTCCTCATAAAATCTAGACCAATAATACAGTCGTCTACGATGTCAGCAATGATGACTTTGTGCCAGTACTTCTTTTCTCCAATCTTTACTGACACTTCTTGCTCCCCTTGGACGGCAATGTTCTGGCCGTAGCCGTTTGCAGCTGAATGCATTGGTCGGACTAGATGATCTCTGATCAGGTGTTTTAGCAGTCGAGAACTGATCACAGTCCGAGAAGCTCCGGTGTCGATAGTAAGGTGACATGGTACTCCACCAATTTCGCCTTTGACAACCAGACTGTTCCCGTCATTCGCCTGGGAGATCATAACTGGGACATTTTGACCACCAGCCAGCACTCGTCCCATAGTCCTGGCTTTTACTCGTTTCCCTGCTGCTGCCGCTCTGGACTACCAGAGCTTGCTGGCCTCTCCATTTGGTCCGAGTCTCGTCGCCTCCAATGTCTTTTCGGGCAGCCAGATTGCATGTGTCCTCGTTCCCCGCAGTTGTAACACCGAGGTCCCGTTTCACGAGGTGGAGCAATCGGCTCCCTAGCAGCGACTTCGCGCACCCTGAAGGATCTTGTTGGGTCCTGGCGTACAGCCTCCACCTCGAGGGCATGGGCAAGCGCATCCTTCAAAGTCCCATGGTGACCCAGTCGTACAGCAGCCCTCACTTCAAAGTCTCGAATCCATCTATGAATGTCTGTACTAGCATTCCATCCGTAAAAGAGGATGAATCTTGGTATGCTTTTTGGACCAGTTTCTCTATTTCTAGGGCCCACTTTTGTAATGACTCATTACGACCCTGGGTCCTATCCTTCAGTTGTGCTCTGTAGACGTGCTCTAGATGACTGTCACCGAAGCGTGCTTCTAAAGCTTCAAGGAGACGGTCGTATGTCTTATTCTTTCCCAACGTTTCCAAGACAGTGAGAGCTTCATCCGTAGCGCCAAACTCAGTGCCGTTTTTGCATAATCCTTGCTCCAGCCATTCGTTTCGGCAACCAACTCGAATTGGTGCTTGTATGCGGCCCATGAAGAGGTACCATCAAAATGGAGGTAATTTTAACTTTTCACCTCCTGTGGCTGGTGCACCCGATAAACTAGTGGTGCCGTTGGCCACTTATACTCTCAACTTCTGCAGGCGATTCTCGTGGCCTTCTACCTTTTCATTGACACCGTTGAGGCGCTTTTCGTGATTTTCGACTTTAATGTCAACTGCCACAATTTTATCCTGGACCTCAGCCATCTCCTTTTTCCATTCTGCGGCTGCGTCGTGTACCTCACGGAGGAGTTCAAACTGGTTCTTTTGTTCCTCCTGTAGAATCCTAGCTTGTTCCTCCTGCTTCTAGCATGTTCCTCCTGCCTTCTAGCTTGTTCCTCCTGCTTCTAGCTTGTTCCTCCTGCCTTCTAGCTTGTTCTTTCAGGAGGACCAGAATCGCGTTGACGTCTATTTCCGGCTTTTGGGATACTGCCGCCGCTGTATCTGACGCTGCGGCGGTGTCTGTAGGGTCCCCAGCTGCGGCGCGGCTTCGGGTCTGCATCCTCTCCTTCTCTTCTTCTCGCGAGTAAGCGGCATTTTCAATCCCACTTCTGACACCAAATGTTACGTTCGTGGGTGGGTTCGTGATTGAAAAGCACTTTTAACACCGATGAATAAGAGTAGGATTTATTTTCACACTGTTACTTAATTTAACAAAACACTTAAAAACACTTCACAGTAATTTCGCACTCTAAAACTCACTTACAAGTCGCTTTGATTCTCTTCGATGTTTATCGCTCGGTATCGCATTCGAAACTGTCCTCCGCCGCAACCTCACCCGGCTTATATACCCCCGGTGAATCGGTCCACAAAGTTCGAGAACAGTCCAACTAGGACGTCATACCTACATCTCGAATGTTCCAGAAACGAGTAGAGTGTCTCTCTTTCATGTGCTATCTCTCTCACACAGCTACTAGAATATTCCGGAAACAGGATCATCAGTCTGTTTCTCTCACACATATAGGCTATCCTTGTCACACACCTTCTCGAATGTTCTCAGTATAGCTGTCTCTTTCTAATCGTGCTATCTCTTCACTCCTATTCAAAATTTCGCCATATACTGAAATGTACTTCAGAGGCCCATAAGGGGTCCTGAAAACGCCTGAAAACGGGTTTTCAGGTTATGGCGCCATCGGATAGAGGGTGGCCTGAAACGGACTGAAAACATGTTTCAGGCGCCTGAAAACAACGGTAACTTGGGTGAAATTTGATAAACTAATATGTGATAGAGCATCCTCTGAAACGGCCTGAAACCGTATTTCAGCCTACTGAAAACGCCTCCAATGGGTCGAAAAGCACGATCAAAGTTTAGCACCTAACCCACCGTCGTAACACTATTTAGTAATCAGGCTGCAAGTTGTATGATTGTAATCTTTGGGCTCCCCCACTTCTCTCCCTCTCTGCTCATGTCACCTACTGGTATCGTCACGTCGTAATTGCGTCCTTTATTAATTTCTGCAAATATACCTGCTAAGGAATCAAGAACCAGTTTCCTTACTACCTACACTACAGTCCAAGCAACTCTCAACACAAAAGTGTACATCGAAAGCACGGACGTCTGGAGTACAACACTCCACACGGGGTGGAGTTTAGTCCGTATGCGCATGGGTGGCTAGTATGAAATTCGAAAATTGAAGTTCGGGTATCGTACCTTCTCTCTCACTCTCGTATTAAATAATATAAGCGTCACTGA